>NC_089841.1:187206840-187208232 GCF_035609145.1 Eleutherodactylus coqui | reverse complement strand
TCCATCTGGAGCTGCACACGTGGGCATAGCAATGGGGAACCTATGTGCCACACACTATTCATTCTGTCAAGGCGTCTGCATGCCCCAGTCAGACCGCGTTTTTTTTATAAATAGTCACAGGCAGGTACAACTCCGCAATGGGAATTCCGTGTGCACCCACAGCATGGGTGGCTCCCTGGAACCCACCCGCTGTACATAAATGTATCCCATTGCAGTGCCCATCACAGCTGAGGTAATGTCGTGGTTAATGCAGGTGGGCTTCGGCCCACACTGCATGCCCCAGTCAGACTGGGGTTCTTTACAAGTGGACAAATGTAGTAACAACTCCCTGTGGACCCACAGCATGGGTGGGGTGCCAGGAAGCCACCGGCGGGTACATAAAAATATCCCATTGCATTGCCCATCACAGCTGAGGTAATGTCGTGCTTAATACAGGTGGGCTTCGGCCCACACTGCATGCCCCAGTCTGACTGGGGTTCTTTACAAGTGGACAGATGTAGGTTAAACTCCGTGTGCACCTACAGCATGGGTGGCTCCCTGGAACCCACCCGGTAGTACATAAAAATATCCCATTGCATTGTCCATCACAGCTGACGTAATGTCGTGGTTAATGCAGGTGGGCTTCGGCCCACACTGCATGCCCCAGTCAGACTGGGGTTCTTTACAAGTGGGACAGATGTAGTAACAACTCCCTGTGGACCCACAGCATGGGTGGGTGCCAGGAAGCCACCGGCGGTACATAAAAATATCCCATTGCATTGCCCAACACAGCTGAGGTAATGTCGTGCTTAATACAGGTGGGCTTCGGCCCACACTGCATGCCCCAGTCAGACTGGTAATATGTACCTTAACAGTAACCTCGTTGGTGGTAATGTGGTGGTGACTGCGGACCTGGTAGCGCGGTTTTATGTAGTTGGTTTTCGGAATGTGGCCAGGATTAAGTGGGCCGTGGCGGGGGGATGGTGGTGGTGCTCTCTTGTTGTGTCGTTAAAGGTGAAATTCTTGGACTGCCACCAGACGGACCAATGCAAAGGTATTTGCCAAGAATGTTTTCATTGTTGGAGGAGGAGGGGGATGTTTTGGAGGCACTATGTGTCCTCTACACGTGTCCGTGGTTATATGCACCTTAACAGTAACAGCGTTGGTGGGAAATGGCCTCGTCGCCATCATGTCTTTGTGAAGCCTCTGTTTCCACACCCCAGTGACATACCATTAGCAGCGGTATAGGCAGAGCCCAGAATTATTAACATTTCAGCGGTAGCATTAGGGACAGGCCCCACTAACATATCACTAGCAGCAGTATAGGGGGAGCGCAGTCTTAGTTCCATTTCAGTAATAGTAGCACTCAAGACAGGCCCCAGTAACATTCCCATTGCAGCAGTTTAGGGAGAT
>NC_089841.1:187101840-187201840 GCF_035609145.1 Eleutherodactylus coqui | reverse complement strand
CGTGGCGTCGTACTTGCGCTCAAACTGTGGCGCTAGCGACGTCTGGACGCTACGCTGAGAGACATTGCTGGATGGGGCCGAGGACAGCGGAGGTGAGGGTGTGGGTGCAGGCCAGGAGACGGTACTGCCTGTGTCCTCAGAGGGGGGTTGGATCTCAGTGGCAGGTTGGGGCACAGGGGGAGAGGCAGTGGTGCAAACCGCAGGCGGTCAACGGGCATCGTCCCACCTTGTGGGGTGCTTGGCCATCATATGCCTGCGCATGCTGTTGGTGGTGCCTCCCCAGCTGATGTTGGCGCGACAAAGGTTGCACACCACTGTTCGTCGGTCGTCAGGTGTCTCTGTGAAAAACTGCCACACCGTAGAGCACCTTGACCTCTGCAGGGTGGCATGGCGCGAGGGGGCGCTTTGGGAACCAGTTGGTGGATTATTCGGTCTGGCCCTGCCTCTACCCTGGCCACCGCACTGGCTCGGCCTGTGCCCACACCCTGACTTGGGCCTCCGCGTCCTCGCCCGCGTCCACGTCCACGTCCTATAGGCCTACCCCTACCCCTCAGCATGGTG
The DNA here is from genome assembly GCF_035609145.1 of Eleutherodactylus coqui. Classification (NCBI taxonomy): domain Eukaryota; kingdom Metazoa; phylum Chordata; class Amphibia; order Anura; family Eleutherodactylidae; genus Eleutherodactylus; species Eleutherodactylus coqui. The sequence goes on along the minus strand of NC_089841.1, from coordinate 187,201,279 downwards.
TATTACCAGTGATTTGATTTCCCAGCCAGGAAATAAATTGGCGCAAGCCTGCAGGCCAAATAGACTTTTTTCCCTTTTTTTTTTTAAAGGAAAGGCCCACTGCCTATATTCAATCAATAATAAATGTGTTGTGGCCCTGCAGTGTGTCACAGAACTGCAGTCTTGCACTGTTATTAACTGCAGCAGAGCGGTGATTTCCCAGCCAGGAAATAAATTGGCGCAAGCCTGCAGGCCAAATAGAATTTTTTCCCTTTTTTTTTAAAGGAAAGGCCCACTGCCTATATTCAATCAATAATAAATGTGTTGTGGCCCTGCAGTGTGTCACAGAACTGCAGTCTTGCACTGTTATTAACTGCAGCAGAGCGGTGATTTCCCAGCCAGGAAATAAATTGGCGCAAGCCTGCAGGCCAAATAGAATTTTTTCCCTTTTTTTTTAAAGGAAAGGCCCACTGCGTATATTCAATTAATAATAAATGTGTTGTGGCCCTGCAGTGTGTCACAGAACTGCAGTGTTGCACAGTTATTAACTACAGCAGAGCGGTGATTTCCTAGCCAGGAAATAAATTGGCGCAAGCCTGCTGTTAAACTTAGCTGGCTGCGTATGATTTTTTTTAAGTTCTCCACCCAGCACACACGTACCCAGAACGCTGAGGACTGTCAGAGGCAGGCCAAATAGAATTTTTGCCCTTTTTTTTTTAAAGGAAAGGCCCACTGCCTATATTCAATCAATCAAATATGTCTTCTGGCCCTGCCTACACAATTCTGTCCCTGGAGTATTACTGCAGGGCGCAATGCTCTGCACGGCCGATTTGGAAAAAAAAAAAAATGTGCACCACTGCAAAAGTCAGCCTCCACAGTACTGCACACGGTTAGATGTGGCCCTAAGAAGGACCGTTGGGGTTCTTGAAGCCTATACTAACTCCTAACGCTCTCCCTACAGCAGCTCCAACACTATAGCACTGTCCCTGATCTCTGTCACAAGTGACTCACAACGCATCTGAGGCGAGCCGCGGGAGGGGCCGACTTTTATACTCGGGTGACACCTGATCTCCCCAGCCACTCACAGCAGGGGGGTGGTATAGGGCTGGAACATAACAGGGGGAAGTTGTAATGCCTTCCCTGTCTTTCAATTGGCCAGAAAAGCGCGCTAACGTCTCAGAGATGAAAGTGAAAGTAACCCGAACATCGCGTGGTACTCGTTACGAGTAACGAGCATTCCCGAACACCCTAATATTCGCCCGAGCATCAAGCTCGGACGAGTACGTTCGCTCATCTCTACTCACTTCCCAATGTCATAGAAACGTGAAATTTGGCAGGAGCATTGATTATGTCATAAAAAGGAAAAGCTAATGGGTCCCAACTCGATTATTCAATTCTATGCGCAAAAGAATTAGCGTCCAAATTTTACGTGCGGAATGTAATTTTCTCACTTTCCCGGTGTCATAGAAACGTGAAATTTGGCACGAGCATTGATTATGTCATAAATAGGAAAAGCGAATGGGTCCCAACTCGATTATTCAATTCTAGCGCAAAAGAATTGGCGTCGAAATTTTACGTGTGGAATGTAATTTTCTCACTTTCCGGTGTCAAATAAACGGGAAATTTTGCACGAGCATTGGTTATGTCATAAGTAGGAAAAGCTAATGGGTCCCAACTCGATTATTCAATTCTATGCGCAAAAGAATTAACGTCCAAATTTTACGTACAGAATCTAATTTTCTCACTTTCTGGTGTCATAGAAACATGAAATTTGGCACGAGCATTGATTATGTTATAAATAGGAAAACTTAATAGGTCCCAACTCCATTATTCAATTCTAGCGCAGAAGAATTGGCGTCGAAATTTTACGTGCGGAATGTAATTTCTTTACTTTCCAGTGTCATAGAAACAGGAAATTTGGCACGAGCATTGATTATGTCATAAATAGGAAAAGCTAATGGGTCCCAACTCCATTATTCAATTCTATGCGCAAAAGAATTAGCGTCCAAATTTTACGTACGGAATCTAATTTTCTCACTTTCCGGTGTCATAGAAACGGGAAATTTGGCACGAGCATTGATTATGTCATAAATAGGAAAAGCTAATGGGTCCCAACTAGAGATGAGCGAACGTGTTCTTAACGAGGACTTACGCACCCGGACACCGGCTTTTCCGAGGACTTCAGTGTTTGCGCGTAAAGATTTGGGGGGCGCCCGGGGGGCGGGGAGAGGCGCGGCGGCGCGGGCGGCAGCAGCGGGGAACAGGGGGGAGCCCTCTCTCTCTCCCTCTCCCCCCCACTCCCCGCCGCAACCCCCCGCGCTGCCACGGCGACCCCCGAACTTTTTTCGCCCCGAGCACGGAAGTCCTCGCAAAGTTCGGTGTTCGGAGCGAAAAAGGGTGGGGCCGAACACGTTCGCTCATCTCTAGTCCCAACTCGATTATTCAATTCTATGCGCAAAAGAATTAGCGTCCAAATTTTATGTGCGGAATGTAATTTTCTCACTTGCCGGTGTCATAGAAACGGGAAATTTGGCACGAGCATTGATTATGTCATAAATAGGAAAAGTTAATAGGTCCGAATTCCATTATTCAATTCTAGCGCAAAAGAATTGGCGTCGAAATTTTACGTGCGGAATGTAATTTTTTCACTTTCCGGTGTCATAGAAACAGGAAATTTGGCACGAGCATTGATTATGTCATAAATAGTAAAAGCTAATGGCTCCCAACTCCATTATTTAATTCTATGCGCAAAAGAATTAGCGTCCAAATTTTACGTACGGAATCTAATTTTCTCACTTTCCAGTGTCATAGAAACGGGAAATTTGGCACGAGCATTGATTATGTCATAAATAGGAAAAGCTAATGGGTCTCAACTCGATTATTCAATTCTATGCGCAAAAGAATTAGCGTCCAAATTTTACGTGCGAAATGTAATTTTCTCACTTTTCGGTGTCATAGAAACGGGAAATTTGGCACGAGCATTGATTATGTCATAAATAGGAAAAGCGAATGGGTCCCAACTCCATTATTCGATTCTATGCGCAAAAGAATTAGCATCCAAATTTTACGTGCGGTATGTAATTTTCTCACTTTCCGGTGTCATAGAAACGGGAAATTTGGCACGAGCATTGATTATGTCATAAATAGGAAAAGCTAATGGGTCCCAACTCCATTATTCAATTCTATGCGCAAAAGAATTAGCGTCCAAATTTTACGTACATAATCCAAATCTCTCACTTCCCAATGTCATAGAAACATGAAATTTGGCACAAGCATTGATTGTGTCATAAATATGAAAAGTTAATAGGTCCCAACTCGATTATTCAATTCTAAGCGCAAAAAAATTAGTGTCCAAATTTTATGTACGTAATCTAATTCTCTCACTTCCTGATGTCATTTTATATGAAGGAAAAATCGCATGGTCACCTCCACGTGGTGTTTCCTGGGTAACGCAGAGAACTATGCAAAATGGTGAACATATGTTTTTCCTCAGTATCTCCAAAGTAACCACGACTTCATAAGATTTTCCGTGTGAACACCAGATAAACACCAGTACCAAATTAACTTGGGCGAAGCCGGGTATATCAGCTAGTCTTGTATAAATGCTAGGCATTTAGGAGAGCTCTATGAAGCACAGTATGCAGCATATTGCAGCAGCATGAAATTAAAGGTGGGTTAGCGCTCCCAAGTTTGTTAGGCGGCTGTTTGTATTCATAATTCTTATTCCTCTTGTATTTTAATTTAGTTCAATAAAAGTTAGATTTTAATGAGGATATTTATTCACTGACTTTCTTGCCTCTTGGGCAATTTTGGTCTTAATGTTAAATACCCTGATGTGACATCACTAGTGTGTTTTCATCAGGAAAGGTGCTATGACATCATAACTGTGTTTCAGTCAGTTAAGGCTCCTTCACACTTGTGAGTGCAATATCGCCATGAGAAAATTGCAGCAGGATCACATATTTGCTCATGCAAAGTTTGAGCATAAGCAATACTATTGCATGAGAAATATTCTGGCATTGCATTACTGCCGCCTGCGATTTTCTTGCGATATAGATGACAATAGGAGTTACTGATGTTAAAAATGCATCACACAAACATCGCAAGTTGCGATGTAATAAAACAGAGGCTGCTTAGGCCTCATGTCCACGGGGAAAATCAGGCCCGCTACGGATTCTCCATGGAGAATCCGTAGCGGGTCCCTCCTGCCCCGCGAACATGAGCGCTGAAAATAAGATTAAACTTACCTGCAGTGGACTGGGCAGATCTTCTCCTCTTTGGGGACGGATCTTTTTTCTTCGGCCGGCAGACGTGCTCGGTACGTCGGCGGCGTGCTGCGCGCATGCGCAGGGCACATCTGCCAGGTCGAAGAAAGAAGATCCGGACGCGAAGAAGAGAAGACCGCTGCGGGTAAGTTATTCTTATTTTAGGTCTCCCGCGGATCCGGACGGCTTCCATAGGCTTCAATAGAAGCCTGTGGGAGCCGTCCCCGCGGGAGACCCGCACGAAAATGGAGCATGTCCATTTTTTTTCATGCCCCATATTATTTTTATTCACTTTTATTGACCATCTGCGGGTATTTATCTACCTGCGGGTGGTCAATGCATCCCTATGGGATGCGGATCCGCGGGCGGGAGAAGAGTTAAAATCCGCTGCGGATTTTAATTCTTCTTTTCCCCGTGGACATGAGGCCTTAGGAAAGCATTGGTGATAAAAAAAAAAGCAGAAAGATAGGGCAGGCAGCGATTTCCAAAACTTGCAACATTGCAGTACAGAAAGCATCGCAAATGGGAATGAAGCAATTGAAAAGCATGGGTTTCATAATCCTGAGTTTTCTCGCACTCTAGCATTGCTCAAAAATCGCACCATTTTCTCACAAATGTGAAGGCAGCCTTAGGTCACACATGGGTCCTTTTCACCTGCTTCAAGATATTTCAACATAAGTAATTCAATGATGCATGGCTTTAAAAAAATAACGTGCATTACCCACAAGACCCAGCGGAGTAGGGTGAGCAATGCTACTTGGTAAAAAGTCATACTTTGATTTGAAGGAATGCTGCCATCCAATAGGTGGCGCTGGAGAGTTATTGTTCCATCTCCCTTGTTTGCAGGTCTGAAATAGAGCTTTCACATTCCCCGTCACTGGACTGATTATTTACTGTTATGGTCATCTCCCCCTGCTATTTATCTAAATGATATTGATCCCAACATGTCTGTGCCCTCTTAACCTCTGTTTCTGTTATTTATCTAGTACAAGTTAAGTTCACCATGTCCCTGCCCTCCCATGTGATTATGCGTAGTTATTAAACACGCCGTTAGATTTGTTCCATTATTGCTTGAAGAAGGACCCTGTGAGGTCCAAAAGCTCGCTATAAAATCATGTATTTTTATTAGCCCTTAAAAGTTATCATATCTACAAGATTACTTGATTTCTCTTACTAAGAACCATCACATTTTGCTCTAATGGCTAACACGGTACCAAACCTTTTTTTTTCATTTTATCACAAATTGGCATGACATCACAAATAGGTGTCAGTCAGGTGAGCTCCTCTAACATCAGAAGTGGCTTTCATTTGGAAAACTACTGTGACATCACATGTGAGCATCAATCAGGTAAGCTGCTGTAACATTACAAGAAGGCTTCACTATGATGAGCTGCTGTGACATGACAAAAATATTTCCATCAGATACATTGTTGTGACATCACAAATGTGTTTCTGTCAGGTAAGATAATACAACATCACAAGTGGGTTCAGTTCAGTAGGTTGCTGTGAAAACGTAAGTGATTTTCAGTCAGATGAGCTGCTGTGACATCATCACACTAGTGAATATTAACCCCTTAGTGACGAAGCCTGTTTGCGCCTTAGTGACGGAGCCAAATTTTGGAAATCTGACATGCGTCGTTCAACGTGGCATAACTCCGTAAAGGCTTTACATATCCCAGTGATTCTGATATTGTTTTTTCGCCACATGTTGTACTTCATTTAGATTGTAAAAAGAGACCGATATTATTTGTGTATATTTATTAAAAGTACCAATATTGGAAATATTTTGAAAAAATTGTCATTTTTTCACATTTTCAACCGTAATATCTCAAATATGTCCAAACATACTGTACAAATTTTTGATAAGATATGTATTTCCATCTGTTTACTTTATTCTGAATGCACACTTGAAAAACTTTTGTGTTTTTTTTAACCATTTAGAGGATGTACAAATTTAACATTACTTTTCAGCATTTTGAGGAGCACTTTGTTTTCCTGCACCAAGCTAAGTTTGCAAAGGCTCATAAGTGTCAGAATAATAGATACACCCACAAATGACCCCATTTTAAAAACTACACCCCTTATTGTATTCACTGAGGGGGGTCATGAGTATTTTGACCCCACCAGTTTTTTTCAGGAATTAGTTCAATTTAGGGGAGAAAAAATAAAATTTCATATTTTTGCAAATATGTCATTTTAAAGACATATTTTTTTCCTATAGAGCCCATGAAAATGAGGATTTACACACCAAAATGGATACCCCCGTTTCTCCCGTGTTCAGAAATATACCCATTGTGGCCCCTAATCTTATGTCTGGATGCATAACGGGAGCCAAAATGAAAGGAGTAGTCGGTGTCTTTCAGAACATAAATTTTGCTTGAAGGCGTTTTAGGCCCCATAGCACTTTTGTAGAGCTCTTGAGTGGCCAAAACCAAAGAGAACCCCCACAAGTGACCCCATTTTGAAAACTAGACCCCTTAACGAATTTATCTAGGGGTGTACTGACCATTTTGACCCCACAGTTTTTGAATGAATTCAAGCCAAGCAAAAGGAAAAAATTGTGATTTTCGTTTTGTTGGCAATTCTGTCATTTTAAAAACAGCTTTTTTTGTACAGCACACACACGAATGAAGCCTTTCACCCCAAAATGGATACCCCTGTTTCTCCCGTGTTCAGAGACATACCCGTTGTGGCCCTAATCTCATTTCTGGATGCACAATGGGGCCCAAAACGAAAGGAGTAGTCGGTGGCTTTCAGAACATAGATTTTCCTTGAAGGCGTTTTAGGCCCCATAGCACTTTTGTAGAGCTCTTGAGCGGCCAAAATCAAAGAGAACCCCCACAAGTGACCCCATTTTGAAAACTAGACCCCTTAACGAATTTATCTAGGGGTGTACTGACCATTTTGACCCCACAGTTTTTGAATGAATTGAAGCAAAGCAAAAGGAAAAAATTGTGATTTTTGTTTTTTTGGCAATTCTGTCATTTTAAAAACTGCTTTTTTGGTACAGCACACACATGAATGAAGACTTGCACCCCAAAGTGGATACCCCTGTTTCTCCTGTATTCAGAGACATACCCATTGTGGCCCTAATCTTTTGTCTGGATGCACAACGGGGCCCAAAATGAAAGGAGTAGTTGGTGGCTTTCAGAACAGAAATTTAGCATAAGGGTGATTTAGGCCCCATTGCCCTCTTGTAGAGCCCTTGAGCGGCCAAAACGACAGAGAACCCCCACAAATGATCCCATTTTGAAAACTAGACCCCCTAACGAATTTATCTAGGGGTGTACTGTGTATTTTTACCCTACAATTTTTGAATAAATCTAAGCAAAGCAGTAGGAAAAAAATTACAATTTTCATTTTTTTGGCAGTTGTATCAATTTAAAAACTGTTTTTTTTGTACAGCACACATAGGAATGAAGACTTTCACCCCAAAATGGATACCCCTGTTTGTCCCGTGTTCAGAACCATACTGTCAGGACAGTGTCCGGGATATGGGGGTCCCTGATATATCCCGCAACCCCTGTCCCTGCCTACTTGCCCCCCTGGGCTAACCCCCAGGGCGACAACTGGGCGGCGGTCCCTACCCTCACTAGGGAAGCGGGACACGGGAAGACAAACAGACACTGAAGACAAACAACGGTAAACGGTCAGACAATCCGGGTCGGCAACAGGAGGGTACGCAGTACAGGGGGGTCAGGCAAAAACGTAGTCAAGGTCCAAAAGCAGAGGTCAAGAAAGCCGGGGTCACAAACAGGAGTCAAAAGAATACGCGGGTGCAGCTGGAAGACCAAACTAACACTGGCAAGGCCTGAGAGGAAAACACACCTATTTAAATGCTGTCAGCGCTCCCGCCCCAGAAGCTGATTGGGGCGGGGAGCCTGACAGCAGCAGGGCTAATCAGGGCGGTGCTGGGGGCACGCCCCCAGTCTCACTGCACAGACAGTTACCAGGGAAGCCAGCCTGGTAGTCAAGCGACTAGAAGCACCAGCTGCCTCCCTAGCAACCCGGCGGCGACCAGTCTTACAGCGGCCCGGGGAGATCACAAGAACCGGGGTACCTCTGCGCCGTGCTCCTGTACCCCGGGTGGCCGGACCGGTGGTGCGGGCACGGCGGCCCCGAGAGTTGCCGGTTCTGACAGTACCCCCCCCTTCTACGGGGGGACACCGGACCCCCATGGCCAGGTGCGGGCTTAAGCGGGAAAGCCCTGTGGAATGCCTGGACTAGGCGTGGCGCATGAACGTCCCTGGCAGGGACCCACGTCCTATCCTCAGGGCCAAATCCTCTCCAGTGGACCAGGTACTGCAGCACACCTCTAACCCGTCGGGCATCCACCAGCCTTTCTACTTCATACTCCAGTTCCCCCTGTACCAGAGAAGGAGGAGGCGGGTTCTGGGTGGGTAGAACTGGAGTCACATACTTCTTAAGTAAGCTTTTGTGAAACACCTTGTGGACCTTCCAGGGGTCAGGAAGTGCCAACTTATATGACACCGGGTTGATGACCTGAGAAACAGTAAATGGGCCAATGAACCGAGGAGCAAGTTTCAGGGAGGGAACCTTGAGTCTCAGATTCTTGGAGGACAACAAAACTTGCTCCCCGACTACAAAAGGTGCAGAGATGGTACATCTTTTATTTGCGTATTTACGCAGTTTCTCTTGGGAACCCTGAAGGTTCTTACGAACCTGGGCCCAAACTGTGCACAGTTCCTCAGAGGATATGTCGGCGGCCGGATTGTTCGAGACCACAGGAGTGGAAAGCGAGAACCGGGGATGAAACCCATAGTTACAAAAAAAAGGTGACAATTGGGTCGACGAGTTAACATGGTTGTTGATAGCAAATTCGGCGAGAGGTAAGTAGTTGGCCCACTGATACTGGTTATCAGAGACAAACAGTCGCAGATACTGGATAAGTTCTTGGTTCATTCGTTCCGTTTGTCCGTTACTCTCGGGATGGAAAGCGGAGGAGAAGGACAAATTTACGTTTAGATTTTTACAGAAGGCTCGCCAGAAGCGAGCGACGAACTGAACCCCTCTATCTGACACAATGTCCTCGGGGATCCCATGTAACCGAACAATCTCCTTGATGAACATTTCAGACAGAAGTTTGGCGTTAGGCAACTTGCAAAGCGGAACAAAATGTGACATTTTAGAGAAACGGTCTACTATTACCCAGATGACCGTATTCCCCAGCGAGGATGGCAGATCAGTAATAAAATCCATGGACAAATGGGACCATGGCCTGGACGGAATGGGCAAGGGAAGAAGAGGACCCTCAGGACGTCTCCTGAGATTCTTCCCCCTTGCGCAAACCGGGCACGCGGACACAAATACCCGTACCTCCTTGGCCATGTGCGGCCACCAATAGAGTCTGGATACTAACTCCAGCGTACCCCTGATGCCGGGGTGTCCAGCTAGGACAGAAGCGTGTGTCTCCTCTAACACTTTCAATCTCAGTGACGATGGGACAAATAATTTGCCTTCCGGAAGGGCTTCAGGAGCAGATTGTTGAGCGGCGTGAATGAGAGGTGAAAGGTCGGAGGAGACAGCAGCGAGGACCACCCCAGGGGAGAGAATGCTCTCAGGCTCCGGCTCGGCAGGTTCCGGAGAACCAAAGCTCCTAGACAGGGCATCAGCCTTGACATTCTTAGAACCGGGTCTATAGGTAACCACAAAATTGAACCGAGAGAAGAACAAGGCCCAGCGGGCTTGCCGAGCATTTAACCTCTTAGCGGAATCTAGATAGGTGAGGTTTTTATGGTCTGTGAGTACCGTGATCTGGTGATGGGCTCCTTCCAAAAAATGCCTCCACTCTTCGAAAGCCCACTTAATCGCCAGCAATTCCCGGTTGCCTATATCATAGTTCCGTTCGGTGGAAGAAAACTTCCTAGAAAAATAGGCACACGGTCTAAGGTTGGTGAGAGTGGAGGGACCTTGGGACAGTACCGCTCCCACACCAAACTCAGAGGCATCTACTTCCACCAAAAAAGGGCTGGACAGATCTGGTTGTACTAGGACAGGTGCAGAAGAGAACGCCGCCTTTAGGGTATCGAAGGCCCTCAGAGCCTCAGAAGACCAGGTCCTCACATCTGCCCCCTTTCTGGTGAGGTCCGTTAGAGGTTTAGCCACCACGGAGAAGTCTTTGATGAATTTGCGATAGTAGTTGGCGAAGCCGAGGAAGCGTTGAAGGGCTTTCAACGACCCTGGCTGGGCCCACTCCGTGATGGCTTTCACCTTTTCAGGATCCATCTGGAAGTCGCATGGCGTGATGATATACCCCAAAAATGATATCTTTTGTACCCCGAACACACATTTCTCGAGTTTAGCAAACAGCTTGTTATGTCTGAGTCGAGTTAGTACAGTCTGAACGTGAGTATGGTGACTTGGCAAGTCGGAGGAAAAAATCAAAATGTCGTCTAGATATACAACCACGAACACCCCCATGATATCCTGAAACACTGAGTTCATGTACCCCTGAAAAATGGCGGGGGCGTTACACAATCCAAAAGGCATAACTAGGTATTCAAAATGCCCGAGGGGCGTATTGAAGGCGGTTTTCCACTCATCCCCCTCCCGAATGCGGATGAGGTTGTATGCTCCCCTGAGATCAAGTTTAGAAAACCATCGGGCACCAGCGACCTGGTTGAGGAGGTCAGGAATGAGTGGAAGGGCATACTGGTTTCGTACTGTGATTTTGTTTAGCTCTCTATAGTCAATACAGGGCCGGAGGCCCCCATCCTTCTTCTCAACGAAGAAAAACCCGGCACCCACCGGGGATTCTGAGGGCCGGATGTGCCCCTTGGCCAGGCTGTCCTGGATATAGTCCCTCATGGATTCTCTCTCAGGAACCGTAACGTTATAAATGCGGCCCTTAGGAAGTTTGGCCCCAGGAATCAAGTCTATTTTACAGTCCCATTCCCTATGAGGGGGCAGAGCTTCAGATAATTGTTTGGAGAACACGTCAGAAAACTCGGAGAGGTAATCTGGTAGGGGGGTCCCCTCGCAGGTGGAGATTCCCACCTTCACCGCACAAAGGTGGTTGGCACAGCGGGGACCCCACTTTACCAGTTCCAACGTGTCCCAATTTACTACCGGGTTGTGCTCCCGGAGCCAGGGGAGGCCTAGGACGACGTCCACAGACAAATCTCTCATCACTAGAAAGGTGCAGGTTTCCACGTGTAAGGCTCCTATCGTAAACCTTACTTCAGGGGTAACCAGATGAACCACCCCTGCTTGCAATGGGGTGGAGTCCACTCCTGAAACCAGAATCGGGGTCTCTAAACGTAAAAAAACCCCGGACAGTTGAGCAACGAAATTAAAGTTAACGAAATTCGCCGCAGCCCCAGAATCAACAAAGGCTTGCCCAGTACGGTGGAAAGCATGAAATTCTAGGGTGCAAGGCAATAACATTTTGGATAACACAGGGAGTACCTTAGCTCCTAGACAGTCCTCCCGACAACTGCCTAGGAGCGGAAGTTTTCCTGCCGTGGCTTCTTAGTGCAGGTGGCAATGCGGTGACCCGGCTCCCCACAGTAGAAGCAAAGATTCTTCTTCAGGCGATATTCCCGTCGCTGCTTGGGGTTCATGGCTCCCAGTTCCATGGGCTCGGTGGTGGGAAGTGAGAGAGTCAGGTCAGTAGAAGAAGTGGGCGTGGGGAGTGGAGTGGCCCGAGCGGCGTGTCGGCCCCTCAAACGTCGGTCGGCCCGAATAGCAAGCGTCATGGCTTGCTCCAGGGTTCTAGGCTCTGGGTGGGCCACAAGTAGGTCCTTGAGACCCTCAGACAGACCGGTCAAAAATAAGTCTTTTAGGGCGGCATCGTTCCACCCGGATTCCGTACAATGTTGACGGAATTGGGAACAGTAGTCCTCCGCCATTTTACAACCCTGGCGCAGGGCCAGAAGTTTGGAGACTGCGTAGCCCGCCCGGTCGGGTTCGTCATAAATTTGACCCAGGGCGGAAAAAAAAAGCGTCAAGGGATAGTCGGGCTGGAGAGCCTGCTGGTAGCGAGAAAGCCCAATTTTGGGGGTCCCCCCTCAGGCGGGTAATTACAATTCCCACTTTCTGATATTCAGTACCAGAGGAGTGGGGTCGGAGATCAAAGTAGAGCTTGCAGCTCTCTCTAAATGCAAAGAACTGACCTCTCTCTCCAGAGAAGCAGTCCGGCAGCGTGGCTCGGGGTTCTGACATAGTCCCGGGAGCGGAAGGGGGCTGCATGGGACCTGCAGCCGCCACTTGTTCCTGTAGCTGCATGCGGGCGGTTAGGTCCTGGACCAGGTTAGTAAGGACCTGGACCTGGTTCGCTAACGCAGCCACGGCCTCCATCGAGGGATTCAAAGTAGCCGGGCGGATGCACGAGTCTGACCTACCTTCGGCCAGTGTTACTGTCAGGACAGTGTCCGGGATATGGGGGTCCCTGATATATCCCGCAACCCCTGTCCCTGCCTACTTGCCCCCCTGGGCTAACCCCCAGGGCGACAACTGGGCGGCGGTCCCTACCCTCACTAGGGAAGCGGGACACGGGAAGACAAACAGACACTGAAGACAAACAACGGTAAACGGTCAGACAATCCGGGTCGGCAACAGGAGGGTACGCAGTACAGGGGGGTCAGGCAAAAACGTAGTCAAGGTCCAAAAGCAGAGGTCAAGAAAGCCGGGGTCACAAACAGGAGTCAAAAGAATACGCGGGTGCAGCTGGAAGACCAAACTAACACTGGCAAGGCCTGAGAGGAAAACACACCTATTTAAATGCTGTCAGCGCTCCCGCCCCAGAAGCTGATTGGGGCGGGGAGCCTGACAGCAGCAGGGCTAATCAGGGCGGTGCTGGGGGCACGCCCCCAGTCTCACTGCACAGACAGTTACCAGGGAAGCCAGCCTGGTAGTCAAGCGACTAGAAGCACCAGCTGCCTCCCTAGCAACCCGGCGGCGACCAGTCTTACAGCGGCCCGGGGAGATCACAAGAACCGGGGTACCTCTGCGCCGTGCTCCTGTACCCCGGGTGGCCGGACCGGTGGTGCGGGCACGGCGGCCCCGAGAGTTGCCGGTTCTGACACATACCCCTTGTGGCCCTAATCTACTTAAAGGACGCATGGCTAGGCCTATAATGGAAGGAGCACCCGTTGGATTTTAGGGTACAACGGAATAAATTCCAGGCCCCATTGCCCACTTGTAGAGCCATTGAGCGTCCAAAACTATAAAGAACCCCCACAAATATCCCCATTTTAAAAACTAGACCCCTTAACGAATTCATCTAGGGGTGTACTGCGTATTTTGACCCCACAGTATTTGACTAAATTTCAGCAAAGCAGAAGGAAAAAATTACGATTTTCATTTTTTTGGCAATTTTGTCAATTTAAAAACTTTTTTTTTCATACAGTGTACATAGGAATGAAGACGTTCACCCCCAAATGGATACCCCCGTTTGTCCCGTGTTCAAAAACATACCCATTGTGGCCCTAATCTACTTACAGGACACATGGCTAGGTCTATAATGCAGGGAACACCCGTTGGATTGCAGGGCACGACTGAATACATTCCAGGCCCCATTGCTCATTTGTACGGAATAAAAATTGACTCCCTAAAATCCCCCCCCCCCCCTCCAGGCCCTTTTCGGCGTTCCCCAAATCTTAGATAAAAGTAATAATGTGAACTGTGTAGTATTTCCAAAGAAGGGTAATTATGGAGGCTGGTTGGGATGGGCACATAGGGCAATAAAATCGGGTATCCTCCCTCCTCTCATGCTTTTTGGGGGTCATTTTTTGACCTCAGTGGCGGGGATGGGGTGTAAAAAGTGGCGTTCCGTGAGTCTCCGTAAGCTTGATGAGGTGCGGCGGTCTCACACAGAAGACGCTCAACAAGCTGCTCCTGGAACTGCAGGAAGGCGAGCGTTCCCGGGGCTTCTTGTAAATTGCGTATTACAGGTAGCGGTCTGAATAACGCCGGGCTCATGCAGCTGTAGGTGGAATCTGCTTGTGGAGGCCCGCAGCGGATCCCAGCTGTGAGCCCGGCTGTCACCCTGCGTACGGCCGCGTAATGTACTGCGCATAACTGCGTACTTACACGGGCAGTCATGCGCAGTACACTTTTTTTTTTGCTGTTTGTATTTCCCGCACCATCGCTTAGCGATGACACGGGTACCCACAGCCCGTATACAACGTAGTTGCATATGGGCTGCAGGTATATCCATGACCATGGAGCACAATGGGCTCTATGTTGCGGATATCCGCGGTAAAATAGAACCTGCTGCGTTCTCTTTTCTGCGAGTGGATTACACAATTCCAACCCGCTAATGTGAGCGGAATTGTGTAATCCTATGCGATTGATCTGCGTATTACCGCTAATCAAACGCATGCGGAATCCGTAATTCGTATCCGGTCATGTGAGACCGGCCAAAGGTAGATCGCTACCATTTTTTCACGTGTCCGGGGACCGCTCAACGAGGCCACCCGTCACTGCTCCAGGCTCTCGGTGACCGTTGGTCGCCGAGAGCAAGGAGATATTAAGTTTCCTGGGCTCCCCGACTCCTGCGCATGTGTCCGGTGTTTTGCCGGCGGTCGCATGCGCAGAATACGGGAAAGTTCACGGAAGATTGCGTCGGGGTGCAAATATGGAGGCCTCTGGTAAAAAGTTTTATCTCCTCTCACCGATCGCATTGGTGAGGGGAGATGAACCTTCCCCTTTTTTTAACTTTTACGTGATCGCCATTATTCTTTGGATAACGGCGAACACGTGATCAGGAACCGCTCACCGCGGCCCTCCGTGAAATCTCCAGGCTCTCGGCTAAGTTTTGTAGCCAGGAGCAGGGAGATTTTAAAAAACCACGGCTTTTGCGCATGCGCCTGCCACATTGGCGATGGGCGCGTGCGCAGAAGCTGGGGTGAGGTCCGCGGATAAATCCGCAGGTCTTAGGTACGTCATTTCATCCTCCCTCACGGATATGATCCGTGGGGGGAGATGAAACGCAAGCTTTTTTTAACTTTTTAAAACTTTTTAAAACTTTTTTTTTTACTTTTTGCACTATTTTTTTTTTACCTTTTACCCCTTTTTTTTTTTTTTTTTACTTTTTGCACTTTTTTTTTACTTTACATGATCACTGTCATCCATTGGATGACAGTGATCATGTCCCCAGTGACATCCCTCTGCTCTAGGCTACACATGGCAGCCAGGAGCAGAGCAATTTTGAATTCTCCGGGGCTCGAGCCCCTCTGTGCACGCGCCCGATGTCAATCATCGGGTGCGCATGCGCAGACCGGGATTTCGGGTCCCGGGACATCGGGACATCGCAGAGGACCGGGGGTGAGTATCTTCACCTCCCCTCATGGATCGGATCCATGAGGGGAGGTGAAACTTTACTTTTGTTTTACTTTTTCAACTTTTTCGCGATCACCGCTATCGCAATGGATAGCGGTGATCGCGGGCCCGGGGACCGCTCACAGTGGTCCCCGGTAACACCTCCTCGTTCCCGGCTACCTTCAGGAGCCGGGAGCCAGGAGATTTTAAATTTGCCGGGGACACCCGGGCTTCTGCGCGTGCGCGTGACGTCATCGACTGGCGCGCATGCGCAGAAGGCCGCCGGCAGCTCTGGGAGGACCAGATCTCCGGGGGACACCGCCGACAAGCCGTGTGAGTATTTTCAGCTGCCGTGATGGATCCGATCCATCATAGCAGCTGAATTACTACTTTTTTACACTGTTTTATTTACTTTTTTGCGATCGGCGCTATTCATTTTATAGCGCCGATCGCAATGCCGTGGGGGACTGCCCGCATCCTGGGATGACAGCTCCATGCTGTCGGCTACCTGCGGGCACCGACAGCATGGAGCTGTCACGTCCTCAGGCCAGTGGGCATCAATCCAAAGAGGATGCATAAAACTACGTCCTCTAGGATTAAGGCCCACTTTCTGAGGACGTAGTTTCCCGATGGGGCGGTCGTTAAGGGGTTAATGATGTGGCTTTTGGATCCCAGAGGCACCATTGGAGGATGCATGCCGTCCCTGATATACTGTTACTAAAACTCAGTGCATAGAAACTTCAGAAATCTTGTACAGGCAGGAAGTGTGTTTGTAGCTTTGTGTCACCCTGAGCACACAGATACACTGCGCTGTCTTCAGGGGTGACATCCAGTATATTGAGGACACTGGACTTTCTCTGATCCCTGAAGATTAATCTCAGTTTATGGTTGTCTGATGATGTAGTGTCCTTGTAACCATGTATTAAGTACACAGGTCCCTGACCAGGAGATAACCTGTACCAGGAAATAAAGTCAGATATAGGAAGGGAGGGATGGTCACACGTGAGATTAAAGTCCTTTCCAGCCGAGGTCTCCAGTTTGGGTGTCTGAATTATATTGGAGGTGCAAGGAGAACCTGGAAAGGAATGGCAGATAATTTTTTTTAGAGTTTTGCTGAGCTGTGCAAAAAAAATTCAGTAAAAGGAATACATCATTAATGTTAGGACTGTAAGAAATTAACTCTGAAATAATTTTTTCTATTTTACAGCTACGTCTATTATTGAGATTTCTACTCACATAGAAAGAAGATGAAAATGGCGCTGAGACGAAACATCTTCCATACACTGATTTATAGTAAACAGTTGAATAGAAAAGATAAGGCACAAATTCATACACGTATGTGTGCAGAACTTAGTCACTATGCTTTTAACTTTACATTTCCTCTTTAATCTTCTTTTTATGCTTTCTAGAGCAAAGCTACACCCATAACACATAAAGAGCGACCTAGAATGTAATTTAGCCTTGAAGTCATAGTGCCACCTAGTGAGGCATAGGTGAAATCTATGAGGAGAAATATATCAAATGTACATTGGGAAAGAAAACCAAATATATCCACCTACAGAGTTTAGAATGATGTCAATACCCCTCAACACTAGTAGCATTCATTTATCCATGTAGATGGAGTTCTGAAAACCCCTTCCACAATTGAAAACAATTCAAAGTCTAAATCAGAGCATGCTGCAAATTTTAATGGCTAATAGAGATGAGCGAGTATACTCGCTAAGGCACTACTCGCTCGAGTAATGTGCCTTAGCCAAGTATCTTCCCGCTCTTCCCTAAAGATTCGGGGGCTGGCAGGGGCGGGGAGCCGCGGGGGAGAGCGAGGAGGAACGGAGGGGAGATCTCTCTCTCCCTCTCTTCCCCCCACTCTCCCCTGCTCCCCGCCGCAACTCACCTGTCTTTTAGCAAGTATCATGATATATGACAAAAATGCACATGGGTGTAGTTGCATCCTGTCTCCGACTCGTTGAGACAAGACGGCTCCCACATCGGAATCGGAGGCGTCCACTTCCACCACAAAGGCTAATTCTGGACTTAAATTAACCCTTTGCTGCCCAAAGAGGGCACTACTGTCATGCTTTGAGATCTCTGTCCAAGCATCCGACCGGTAGTATGTTTTTAGGTAAGAAATCTGTATGTAAATGGTGAACTGGTAACTTCATGTGTGTGTGGTGTCTAGAGATGAGCGAGCACACTCGTCTGAGCTTGATGCTCGTTCGAGCATTAGGGTACTCGACATGCTCATTTCTCTAGACGAACACCACACGGTACTCGAGTCAATTCCATTTCCTTCCCCGCATGTTTAGCGCTATTTTCTAGCCAATAGACATGCGGGGAAGGTATTACCACTTCCTGCTGTGACGTGCCAGCCCTATCCTACTGCACAGTAGTGAGTGGCTGAGCCGATCAGGTGACTGCCGAGTACTTAAAGTGGTACCGCCCGCGGCTCGCCTCAGACGCATGCTGGCAGAGGTTAGGGAAAGTGCTGCTGCCCATATAGGGAAAGTGTTAGAGTAGGATCCAGTCTTCAAGAACCCCAATGGTCTTTCTTAGGGCTACTCACTCTTCATAGTGTGCATTACTGCTGTTGCTGGCTGGGAGCAGTAGTGCACCATTTTTGTTTTTCATCTCGGGCTGTGCAGGCCATTTCAGCTATAGCATTCTCAGTCTGCAGTGTATTATGCAGAGTTTAGAGAAAGAGCTGCTGCTGATATAGGGAAAGTGTTAGAGTAGGATCCTGTCTTCAAGAACCCCAACGGTCCTTCTTAGGGCTACATCTGACCGTGTGCATTATAGTTGTGGCTTGCTGGGAGTTGTAGTGCATCCATGAAACTGCACTCTAATATTTCCTAGCCTACTGTGAACGACTTCTTTTATACCATTCTGTGTCTGCAGTGCCTTAAACACAGAGTGTTGGGGCACAGCCACTTCTATAGGGAAAGTTATAAACTATACAGTCCTGATCCTCCGTGCAATAACCCCAAAGCTCCTTCTTAGGGCTACATCTGACCATGTGCATTATAGTTGTGGCTTGCTGGGAGTTGTAGTGCATCCATTTTTGTATTACGCATCTAGGCCAGTTCTCAGCCTTTCAGTAATCGTGTTCTCAGGCTGCAGTGCCGTACAAGCAGCTCTCACCGTGAAACTGCACTCTAATATTTCCTAGCCTACTGCGAACGACTTCATTTATACCGTTCTGTGTCTGCAGTGCATTAGACACAGAGTGTTGGGGCACAGCCACTTCTATAGGGAAAGTTATACACTATACAGTCCTGATCCTTCGTGCAATAACCACAAAGCTCCTTCTTAGAGCTACATCTGACCGTGTGCATTATATGGTCAGATTGTATAATGCACACGGTCTCACTCTCATCGCTAAATAGTACGCAAATATTTCCAGTGCCACTGCAGAGCATTTCAGCTATACCATTGTATGTGTGCTGAGACTTAGGCAGAGGTCTTACTCTCATCGCAAAATAGTACGCTAAAATTTCCTCGGCCACTGCAGATCATTGCAGCTATAGTGCTCTATGTGCGCAGTGCCTTAGGCAGAGGTCTCACTCTAATCGCTAAATAGTACGCAAATATTTCCTGGGCCACTGCAGAACAGCTTTTCACAGATAGCATTCACTGTGGGTGAAATAGCTGCAGTTATTCGCAATATCCACTGGCTGTATAGCTTTCTGCCCCTGTGCAGAGCGTCTCACAATACCTTTTCCTTGGGTGCGGTGAAGTAGCCGTAGTTATTTGCACAATCCACTGGCTTTATAGCTTTCTGCCCCTGTGCAGAACGTCTCAAAATACCCTTTCGTTAGGTGCAGTGAAGTAGCCGCAGTTATTCGCACTATCCACTGGCTTTATAGCTTTCTGCATCTGTGCAGAGCGTCTCATCATACCTTTTCCTTGGGTTCGGTGAAGTAGCCGCAGTTAGCAGCACTAGCCACTGGCTTTAGAGCTTTCTGCCCCTGTGCAGAGCGTCTCACAATACCCTTTCCTTAGATGCAGTGAAGTAGCCGGAGTTAGCATCACTATCCACTGGCTTTCTAGTTTTCTGCCACTCCATACAGCCTTTCTTCTCTACAAGTCTCTGTGAGCCGTAAATGACCCCTAGGTATCAGCGCAAGACAGTGGCCTAATTTTTTCCGATCACAGAATAGAGCCTCTGGTATCTACAAGTCTCTGTGTGCGGTGAATTAGCCACATTTCTCAGCGCTGTACGGTGGGGTCATTTATTTGGGCCCTGCTCTATCCTTAATCCAACATGATGAGCAGTAGGGGTAAGGGTCGAGGACTTGGATGTGAACGCGGGCATCCAAGTGAGGGTGTTGGCACAGCCGAGCTCCTGGCCAGGGTGAATCACAGCCGGCTGCTGAGGGATTAGGAGAGCCCTAAGTCCCTATGCTCCCCAACCTTTATTACAAGCAGAGCAGTGTGAGCAGGTCCTGTCGTGGATGGCAGATAACGCGTCCAGCAATGTATTGAACGCCCAGTCTTTTACGCAGTCCACTACTCCCAGCCTAGGGACTGCACCTCTGAATCCTCTGGCTGCTCCTCCTTCCTTCCAGCTTCCTCACTCCATGAAAATGACAGATTCTGAGCAGGGAGACTCTCAGGAACTGTTCTCGGGTTCGTGCCCTGATTGGGAAAAAATGGTTCCTCTCTCATCTGAGGAGTTTGTCGTGACCGAAGCCCAACATCTGGAAAGTTCCCGGAGTCCGGGTGATGAGGCTAGGGACTTCCGGCAACTGTCTCAAGAGCTTTTTGCGGATGAGGATGATGAGACACTGTTGTCTGTCAGTGAGATAGTAGTAAGGGCAGTAAGTCCGAGAACGATGAGGTAAATTACCCCACCTGGCTTGCTAAGCCTACTGAAGACAGGGCTACAGAGGGGTGGGGGGGGGGGGGCAAGTGCAGCAGCAGAACAGATTGTAAGAGGCAGTGGGACTGGGGTGGCCAGGGGGAGAGGCAGGGCCAGAGCAAAGAATCCCCCAACTGTTTCCCAAAGCATCCTCTCGCAGCAAGCCTCTATGCAGAGGGCTAGGTGTTCAAAGATGTGGATGTTTTTTAGTGAGAGAGGGGACGACCGACGAACAATGGTGTGCAACCTGTGCCGCACCAAGATCAGCCGGGGAGCCACCACTACCAGCCTCACCACCAACAGCATGCAAATGATGGCCAAGCACCCTACAAGGTGGGACAAAGGCCATTCACCGCCTCCGGGTCACACCACTGCCTCTTCCCCTGTGCCACAACCTGCCACACAGATCCAATTACCCTCCCAAGATGCAGGCACGAGCACTTCCTGGCCTGCACCCACACCCTCACCTCCACGGTCCACCACTCCATCCAGCAATGTCTCTCATCGCATCGTTCAGCTGTCGCTAACACAAGCATTGAAACTTTAAACGTGCACATTGCCAAATTAATCAGCCTGGAGATGCTGCCATACAGGCTTGTGGAAACTGAGGCTTTCAAAAACGTGATAGCGGCGGCCCCATGCTACTCAGTCCCCAGTCGCCAATATTATTCCCGGTGTGCCGTCCCCGCCCTACACCAGCACGTCTCCTGCAACGTAAACTGTGCCCTCACCAACGCGCTTACTGGGAAGATCCACTTAACGACGGACAAGTGGACAAGTACTAGCGGGCAGGGCCACTATATCTCCCTGACGGCACATTGGGTGAACTTGGTGGAGGCTGGGACAAAGTCAGAGCCTGCAACCGTTCACGTGCTACCACACCAAGAGTAGTGGGTCCTACCTCGGTGCTGGTATCTGCGGCGTATTATGCCACCTCCTCCAAACCCCCCCCCCCATCTCCTCCTCTGCCACCTCTACCTCTCAATTAAGAAGTGTGAGCATGCTGCCAGCAGTCGGTAGTGCGCGTCAGCACAGCGGTGGGCAAGCATCATCAAGCCATGCTGAAACTAATCAGCTTAGGTGACAAGAGGCACATGGCCCCCAAGCTGTTACAGGGTCTGACAGAGCAGACCGACCACTGGCTTTTGCTGGTGAGCCTCCAACCTGGCATGGTCGTGTGTGACAATGGCTGTAACCTGGTGGTGGCTCTGCAGCTCAGCAGCCTCACACATGTGCAATGCCTGGCCCACGACTTCAATCGGGTGGTTCAGCGGTTCTGAAGAACTACCCCCCCTTGTCTGACCTGTTCGGCAAGGTGCACCGCGTCTACGCACATTTCCGCAAGTCCACCACGGATGCTGCCATCCTCAGGACACTGCAACATCGGTTTCAGCTGCCAGAGCACCGACTGCTGTGCGACGTGCCCACGTTCTGGAATTCTACGCTGCACATGTTGGCCAGGCTGTACAAGCAGCGTAGAGCAATTGTGGAATACCAACTCCAACATGGGCGGTGGAGTGGTAGTCAGCCTCCACAGTTTTTACAGAGGAGTGGGCATGGATGGCATACATCTGCCAGGTCCTCGGAAACTTTGGGGAGTCTACCCAAATGGAGAGCGGCGATGCGGCCATCATTAGCATTACCATCCTGCTGCTTTGCCTGCTGAGAAGTTCGCTGCTAAGCATAAAGGCCGACACTTTGCGGATAGAACAGGAGATGGGGGGTGACAGTATGTCGCTTGATAGCCAGACCACCGTCACGTCTATATCTCAGTGCGTTTTGGAGGAGAAGGGTGAGGGGGAGGATGGGGGGGAGGAGGAGGAGGGGGGGGGAAGAGACTGCTGGCCACACTGCAGAGGGTACCAATGCTGCTTGTCTCTCATCTGTTCAGCGTATATGGGCTAAAGAGGAGGAGGATCCTGAAAGTCATCCTCCTAGTGAGGACAGCGATGTGTTGCGTACTGGGACCCTGGCACACATGGGTGACTTCATGTTAGGCTGCCTTTCCCAAGACCCTCGTGTTAGACGCATTCTGGCCAACACGGATTACTGGGTGTACACCCTTCTCGACCCACGGTATAAGGAGAAGCTTTCCACTCTCATTCCCAAAGAAGAAAAGGGTACGAGAGTGATGCAATACCACAGGGCCCTGGTGGAAAAAAAGATGCTAAATTTCCCATTTGACACCACTAACAGCAGAAGACGCAGTTCAGAGGGCCAACTAGCAGGGGAGGCGCAGGGATCAGGCAGCATGTCCAGCGCAGGCAGGGGAACACTCTCCAAAGCCTTTGCCAGTTTTATGGCTCCTCAGCAAGACTGTGTCACCACTCCCCAGTTAAGGCTGAGTCGGGGGGAGCACTGTAAAAAGATGGTGAGGGAGTACGTAGCCGATTGTACCACCATCCTCTGTGATGCCTGTGCTCCATACAACTATTGGGTGTCAAAGCTGGACACGTGGCACAAACTTGCGCTGTACACCCTGGAGGTGCTGGCCTGCCCTGCCGCTAGCGTCTTGTGAGAGAGGGTGTTTAGTGCAGCTGGGGGGGATCATCACAGATAAGCGTACCCACCTGTCAACTGCCAGTGCCGACATGCTTACACTTATAAAGATGAACAAAGGCTGGATTTCCCCTGACTTCTCTTCTCCACCAATGGAAAGCAGCGGATCCTAAAGACTCTTTTAGCTGCAACAGGAGAAATATGCACCCTCTCTCTAACCACAAAAAAGGGGAGAAGTAGCTTGGTCTATCCCTTTCGGATCTTCCTCTTCCTCTTCCTCTTCCTCCTCCTAAAACAGCATGCCCTCATGCTGAACTGCCAATTTTTCTGCGGGCCAAAAGGCTCTGTTAAAACCAATGTTTCAGAGGGCTGCCTTCAAGCTCTGTTACAAATAAAGGAACAATGAACTGTATCATTAAAAAATGTTTATGGGTTTCACTTGCCCTTGGGGTTAAGCAATTTTTCAGGGGTACACTATACTCTTAGCCAACAAATTTTCCTGCCTTCGCCTATACTCTTGACAAACTCATTTTTTCAGGTGTTCGCCTATACTCTTGGTACACCAATGTTTGAAGGGTTTGCCTATACTTTTGCAACAGAAATGTTTCAGGGATTCGCCTGTAGACTTGCTACAGAAATATTTCAGAGTCCGCCTATAGTCCTGCTACAGACATTTATGAGGGCTTCGACTATACTCTTGCTAAAGAAATATTTCAGGGGGCCGCCTATACACTTGCTACTAAAAGGTTTGAGGGGTTCTCCTATACTCGTGCAACAGAAACGTTTCAGGGATTCGCCTGTACTCTTGCTACAGAAATGTTTCAGGGGTCTGCCAATACATTTGCTACTAAAAGGTTTGAGGGGTTTGCCTATACACTTGCTACTGAAAGGTTTGAGGGGTCCGTCTATACTTTTGCTAAAGAAATGTTTCCAGGGTCCGCCCATACTCTTGCTACAGAAATGTTTCAGGGGTCCGCCTATACTGTGGGTGCACAAAGGTTTCCCATTGCGGTGTTTTAGCTATCTGGCACAAATACGCTGAATGACTAGGGCAGAAGTGTGGGCCGAGGTCGTGGGTGGGGTGAAACTTTGCCATGTTTGGGCACTCTGATTTCTTCATGTGTAATACTGTCTTTGGGTTTCATGCACTCGCCTATGCTGTGGGTGCACAAAGATTTCCCCTTGCGGTGTTTTAGCTATCTGGCACAAATACACTAAATGACTTGGGTAGGGCGCAGAAGGCCTCCCCCATTGCAGTGTTCTGCTATCTGACACCTACACAGAATGAAGTGTGTGGGGACACACGGATTTCCCATAGCTATGTAACTCACGGCACCTTGGGTCACACAAGGTGGAGGCTGGGACTGAGCCTGACCCTGGGCCCACTTACATGCTTCCCACACAGAGTATTGCGGGTCCTACCTCGGTCATGGTTTCTTGGGCTTCTTATGCCACCTCCTCCTCCTGATTGGGGTCTGGGGATCTGCGCTGGTCGACATGTATTTGCTCTCATGTTACCACAGTTATCTGAAACACTGGTTTGGACCAATCAAAAGAAGCGTAACTAAATTAAGGAGACATTCACAGCAGTACTAGCATCCGAGTCTGCTTTAGGCCCACGATTGCTGAGGGTGTGGCCAGAGGTAGAGGTCCTTGGCGGGGTGAGACTCTGCCATGTGTGGGCACTCTGATTTTTTCATATTTAAAAAGTTCCTTGGGTTTCAGGGGCTTGCCTATGCTGTGGGTGCACAAAGATTTCCCATTGTGGTGTTTTAGCTATCTGGCACAAATACACTGAATAACTAGGGCAGAAGTGTGGGCCGAGGTCGTGGGTGGGGTAAACTCTGCCATGTTTGGGCACTCTGATTTCTTCATATATAATACTTTCCTTGGGTTTCAGGGACTCACCTATGCTGTGGGTGCAAAGTTTTCCCATTGCAGTGTTTTACCTATCTGGCACAAATACACTGAATGACTTGGGTAGGGCGCAGAAGGCTTCCCCCATTGCGGTGTTCTGCTATCTGACACCTACACAGAATGAAGTGTGTGGGGACACATGGATTTCCCATAGCTATGTAAGTCACGGCACCTTGGGTCACACAAGGTGGAGGCTGGGACCGAGCCTGACCATACCTCGGTCATGGTTTCTCGGGTTTATTATGCCACCTCCTCCTCCTGCTTTGGGTCTGGGGATCTGCGCTGGTCGACATGTATTATCTTTCGTGCTACAAATTACCACAGTTATCCGAGATACTGGATTGGAGCATTCACAGGAAGCGTAACGATTTCATGAAACTTTGACAGGGTCACTGTATACCTGTGGTGGCTACTTTTGCGACACCTCCTGCTTCAAACCAATCTTTGGTGTTAGTATGCGCTGCTGCATTGTGGAGATGTGTAGAAGTACTGGCACCTGAGTCCCCTTTATGTCCATGTTTGCGGCTCCTGACAATTTTGTGACGGAGGTGGCATGGGATTGGAATGATGATCGTACGTCAATTTATCATCAATTCTTATCAGCATTGTGGGCTACCACCCACACTTTCAAAGAGGGTCGCTACCTGGCCCTGCCAACCCTATGCAGTGTGTGTCTCCGGTTCCTCCTCATCGCAGAGGCACTTATAAATCGACATGAGGGTGGTGTGGCTATGAAGCAAGCGTGTGGCATGAGAGCAGCTAAACGCTGCGCAGGGTAAATTTTGTGTGCGCTGTGGACGCAGGCTCTGCGGGGTATTGGACAGCAATGCCAGCATGTAACACAGAAGAAGAGGCAGCAGTGTCACCCACAGGCGGTGATTGTCCTTTGTTACAGCTAGTGTGGTGCTTAGCTAAGATATGCTAGCGCATGTACCATGCTGCTTATGATCTGTCCCAAGTAAATTGTTAGGGGAGTGACTGCCAGGCTCTTGCCCCCAATTTGGCTTAATAGTGGGACCTGGGTGCCTTAGATGTACCCATGCATGCTGCCCCTGCCGTTTCCTATCCGTTTCTGTGGTGTTTCCATGACTTTCTCATGTTTTCAGGTGTTTCACACAACCTCCCCCATGCGGAGCATCGGTCAGCTTGAAAGATGCTCGAGTCACCCATTGACTTCAATGGGGTTCGTTACTCGAAATGAGCTCTCGAGCATTACTAAAAGTTGGACTTGAGTAACGAGCACCCAAGCATTTTGCTGCTCACTCATCTCTACACATAATACTCTGTATTTTTTGGTTGTGTTCTCTATTGTGTCTGGTGGTTTCCTTATTCTTGTACAGAGTGTCAGTGTGTCAGTGTCACTGTGTCAGCTACAGCACAGTAATAAACAGCTGCGTCTTCCCCTCTTACATTCTTTATATGAAGCTGGGTGGTGAGAGATCTTTTATTCATTGCCATTGAGTATCTTGGGTGTGCATTAACAGCTGAGTCCACTCCATGAGCGCAAATCTCTGGTCCGAGTCCAGGAATGTGCTTGTACCAGATCAGAAGGTGGTAATTTTTTATTGTATGATTACATTTCAGGGTGATATCTTGGTCTTCGATGGCATGAAGATCAGGATCCTGTGACACCTGAGTATCTGACTGCACATCTGGGAAAGACAAAATCATTGCAAAAATTTAAATAAATTAATTTAAATAAATGAAATTGACATGAGAAACACAAATATTACTAAAATATACTGAAGTAGAATTGTCCATCTTAAATTATTATTATTTGTGCTCATTCTATTTAGGATTTGAAAAAGCAATATGTATCGAGCCATACATTATTTACTACAGTGTAACATTATGTAACCAATTATTACAATGTAGCAAAATGTGATATAAAACAGTAAACAAAACCTCCTCACCTGTAATAACAGTAAATAGTAAGAGGGCTGGAAGGATCGTTCTGCTGTTAGTCCACATCTTGTACTGTGTGTTCTGCACGTTGTATCATCAGGTGTCTGAGGACTGTGAAGAGGAGATGTGACATACAGCACAGACCACACCTCAGTCCTTCCTGTCACATCACATATGTGGTTAAAGCATTGCTGTCATCAGAATACGCAGCACTATTTACAGGCAACATATTATCCCAATATATCCACTGAGTTATTTTACCAAAAGGCAAAACAAAAAACTGTGGCATTTGTATGACGACATCAAGAAAGAATGCAGTAAACTTACAGTTATTAGTCTGCTGTATTCATAAGCCCTGAGCTCCCCATATATCTTCTTATTCCCTCATCAATGATTCATAGTTGCTTAATTGGTCCATATCAGCTATTATACAGCAACACAATGGCCTATTTTTATTAAAGGGTTGTAAGGGTTTACAAAAATATCTCCCCCAAACAGTGCCACACCTGTCCACAGGTTGTGTCTGGTATTGCAAGTCGGCTTTTTTTCCCCTTTGCAGTAATTTTTATTGGGTTTTGGAGGAGTGGGGGAGGGTGGGGAGTTAAGACATGGAGATATTTGGGAGCATGGTTTGTAGAGAGGATTGTATGCTAGATAGGTGAGGGATAATCTGACAGCCAAATGTTCCATTTGAATATAAAGGAATCAAGTGTTCCACTTAGAATTGCCAGCATTGCTTCATAGATACATTTAGATGAGACCATAGAAACTATTCCTTCTATAGAAGAAACTTTAGAGATTTTCCAATTACGAACAATTGTGAGACGTGAATGGAGGTGAGCTGCATTTCCAGATACAACCTACAGACAGGTGTGGTGCTTTTTTTGGATTATAGCTGCCATGCTTTTTTTTTAATCTTCTAGAATCCTTTAAAGGGAACCTGTCAGCAGGGTCATGCTGCTCGAACCACAGTCAGCATGAATGCAAGATTGGGACTTGCAACTGTGAATATTTTAGGACTTCGATAAACATATGTACAAACATGCTCATAGCAATGCAGCATATTTGTACCTGAACAAGGTTTGGAGAGGGCAATCAGGCTGTCACACATGAGTCTGCACATAGTACTGTAATTTTTTTCACATGCAGGGCCACTTCACACGTGTGATACTCCTTTGCCATGGACTTGAATGGATGTTAAAACCTAATAAGGGCAAGCTTTTTCCTGAAATTCACACAGTGTCACACCCTTCCCCTTGCTTTATTTGAACCTACCATAGACTGCTATGGCAGCTTAGCAAAATAAAATGCTGAAAAATAGGGCAGGTCTTATCTTTTCATCTTTTAAAAACCATTGGGAAGAGTCATGGGGGCGGGGTCTAAGACACAGACAGTTCTCTCCTGATTCACAAACAGGGAGTAAGAGGTCAATCTAAGGGATCCAGATGAGGGGAAGACAACCAAGTCCCTCCACATGACTCCAAGCTCATTGGATTTTCAAAATAGGTCATTTCTGAAACACTGCATCGTCTATGAATGAAACATACATGGCCGCTGTGTACACAAGTTCCTGTTCCAAGTTCATGCAGTTATATATACCAGAAAAAAAGAATAGTTGGAATAAATTAAACTTTATGAAAACACAAACTTATCCTAATAAATTTGGCACATCTTGACCTTAGTCAGAAAAAGCAGCATAGACTTGCAGCAATATTTGTGACATTTTCTGGGTTGCATGCTAATAAGTCTGTTTTTGAGTACACTTGGTGTAAATGTTGCAGATTATTTTACAGAATTACTTACAGAAAATGCACAGCATTTTTCAGTACAAGTGTTACATCCGTGCAGACCGTGTGAACAGCAACCTACCGGAACGCAACCTCTAGAAAGAAACACTTCACAGAGGCAGAAACAGTCTATAAGTACTAGAATCCCTTTACAGAGTAGACAGAAGTTTGCTCAAATCTAATTTTATTAGTAATACATTAGATTTTTCAGGGCTAGGACAAACACGGATGTTGGACTGGAAAACTTTCTGGCGCATAGATAAAACATCTTGATTCTTAGTGATTAAATGCGATTTGGCAGTTCAGCAGTTCAACGTGTTTCACTGTAAATAGTACAGCTCATCAGGAACCGTAACTTTCCTTCTTGTTTCTTTGCCACTTCTTCTTTATTGCACTTTTTTACTTACTTGCAGGTCATACAGTTCATTCACATCTAATCTATGGAGTATATGTAACGGGCCGGCTGGCATTGCCACACACAAGATGGCGCGGCTCACACATGCGCAGTAGCACTAGGATAGTTACCTAGGCCCTCTCAAGATGGCGCAGAATCGCGAGACTTGGATACCGATGCCGCACAATGCGCACAAGGGGACGCCAGAACAATGGAACAGACTCTCACACATGGAGGGATCAGCAAGGCGGCAGCAGCTACAAAATGTTTTTGTATGTAATGGAGTGTTGGATATACACATGTTCTTAATGTCCTAATTAGATGTAATTGTCTGTTGGAATCAGGGGGGTGGTAACCTCTCATGTGATTGTGATGCCTGCCCTCGTGTACCTTTTTAAAGGGGGTTTGTGCATATTTGTGATAGCTTGACAAAGACCACCAGGTCGAAACTTTACTGTCAACTTTTATTGTCATGCGGGAATAAAGAAGAATTTCTACTTTGCTAAACCTGGATGCTGCCGTCTCTTTTTGCTCTCTGGAATACGTTTTGGGAATAAGTTCAGATCCCTAGCGGCTCTTGTAATCCGTAAGTCCTGCCACTAATGTGAATAGAAGTGATGCTGTTGGTATCCTGTTATTATTGTCAAGGATGTAATTCAGACACAAACCAAAATAGAACATCAGACGTAATCCAGACAAAGGCAATACAGACAGAAACCAAACAGACCTGCAGGCATGCAAACCACAAAGGAGACTGACAGAGCAGAGATCTGCACAGTGTGCACCATAAGGGCTTAAACAGATGGGCGTGTTTTAGTTACATACATACTGGACTAAATAAAACCATTGATTTCAGTGGTCGCCTTTCCACTATCGGGATTTTAACATTATTCATATTATGTGCAAGGAAAGATAGGACATGCTCTAGATGCGTGAAAAATAGAACAGGATCCATCTTCGCCGGTTTTTTTTTTTTTTGCAAACTTGCGCGCTATAGTCCGGAGTTTCAATAGTCAAAATAAAAAAAACCAAAAAAAAAAACCTTCCTATGTGTTTGTGCAGTAATGGCGGCTTCACACAGGTGAATTTCAAAGTATGCTCCCTGCTGCTCAACTTTTTTGCTTAGAGGGTACTCTGCGTGCATGCCTGCACACAATACTGTGCGAATTTGCCAGGCATCGCTAGTTCACATGGGCCTGGGAATCACCCACACCCGGAGCTAAATGGCTATTAAGTCAAGGGAGCTGCTGGTAACATAGTATGTTTGGCTGAAGGGAGGCAATGTTCATCTAGTTCAGCCTATTGCACATATATATTTGCGCACCTCCCATAGACTTCTATAGAGCTGTTTGGTGCACAAATGCGTACAAAATATAGCAGGCCCCATTTTATTTTGCACACGCAAAAAACAGAAATGAGAATGAACCTATTGAAATCAATGGGTTTTATTCTCCATGTTTTGCACACAAGATTTTTCCGTGCACTAAAATACAGTTATTTGAAGAAGCCCTCACACCCAGGTATGTTAGGAGATGTGAAGGTATATAATGACCAGCATCCTCTACTAAGAGGGGCTGGCATTTATGTGTACAGGCCTGTGGTGATTGGCTGGCTGGAGAAATCTACACCGTCAGCCAGCCAAATCATCCACACCTGCAGCAGTGTGTTCCTGGAAACCCATAGAACTACAGTTTCCAGGAGCACAGTGTGATAACAAGCCGCATGAAGGAGATTTCAAGAAATCATATCCGTACGCTGTGGAAATAATCTGCCGTGTAAATTGTCCTGCGGTGCAGATTTTAAATCCACAATATGTCATCTTGTGCTGCAGATTTTCAGCATTGATTTCACCCTTTGCAATGCAATGAGCAATCTGTGGCAAAATTCATGGTAATAACTGGACTTCATATTTTTTTTACAGATTCGCTGCAGATATTTTCTAAGTTGGAGACTACAGTTTTGTGCAGCTATGGTGTGGGCCATCATTTGCAACTGTTTTTCAACTCAGTTTTAATGGACAGCTTGGTCAATTTTTTTATGTGCTTCTTGAAATAATAGCCAGCAGACCCATCACTAAACGATGCTGGCCCTGCTTCACCCCTTAACGCTCCAGGATGTACATTTATGTCCTGCAGTGTTGTGGTATGTATGAAGAGAGATTGCAGGGTGACCTTTCTTCATACAGGGGAGGGCGTCAGCTGTTTATTACAGCTGACACTCGTGGGCATTGGCTGCAATCAGCCACGGCTGATCCGCGCTATTAACCCTTTAAATGCTGCTGTAAACTCTGACAGCGGCATTTAAATCCCACAAACTATGTTCAGGGGTCTCGTGTGGCCCCCCCTGTGTGAGATTACAGGAAGCCATGTGGGCATCATGGCAGCCGGGGGCTTTCTGAAATACAATGGCATTACATCATACTGCAGGAGCGATCAAAGCATTGCTAGTTGTGGTCCCCTAGGGGTGTTAGAAAAAAGTAAAAATAAGATCAGTAACATTTTACTAATTATAAAAAAAAAAGAAAAGTAATAAAAGTTTAAATTGTCCCCCTTTTGCTATATCTATAATAAAATATCAACATCATAAAACAAAAATACATATATGGTATCGCCATGTCCGTAAAAGTCTAATCTATCAAAGTAGTGCATTATTTCCCCCACACGGTGAACATCGTCCAAGAAAAAAAATAAAGAACGCCAGAAATGCACTTTTTCGGTCACTCTGTCTCCCCCAAAAAATGCAATAAAAAGCAATGTATTTTTGCACGTATTCCGAAGTGGTACCTACGTAAACTACAGGACGTCAACAAAAAAAAAGTTATTGCGCGCAGAAGATGGTGGCAGAAAAGTATTTGAAAAATGTAAATGTAAAAAAATAAAGTAGTACAGCAAAAGAAAAACTATACAAGTTTGGTGTCATAGTAATTGTACGGACCCATAGAATAAAGCGATCATGTAATTTTTGCTGTAGTTTGTGCGACATAGAAACAAGACGAACTGAAAGATGGTGGAATGTAGTTTTTTAATTTTTTTTATTTTACTTCACTTAGAATTTTTTTTTAAAGTTTTTCAGTACAGTATATGGTACATTAAATAGTACCATTAAAAAATACAACTCGCTCTGCTAAATATAAGCCCTCATACAGCTACATTGATGGATATATAAAGGAGTTATGATTTTTTAAAAGGGGAGAGGAAAAAACTAAAATTGGGGAAAAAAGGGCCGTGTGATTAAGAAATTAAATAGGCCACAATTTAGGAATTATAATGTTTAAAGTAAATCTGTCACCTACTTTTAACTGTATAAGCTAAGTTTATTGGCTGAAAGTAGGTGATCTGTGGAGTCCAGAGAAGTAAAGGACCTTTTACACGGGACAAGTATTGGGCAAATGATGCCCGACACTCATCCCTGGACATACTAGCTCCAATGCACCTTCACAGGAGCTAGCATCACTGCCTCACAGCAGTGAGGCTGCAGGAGATTTATCTCCTCGCGTTCCCCCGTCCCTCTCCATTGAGTTAACATAGTGGCTGTCCAGTACTGAACGGCTGCTATTTAGGCTGCATTCAGACTAACGTATATCGGCTCGGTTTTCACGCCGAGCCGATATACGTTGTCCTCGTGTGCAGGGGGGGGGGGTGGAAGAGCCAGGAGCAGGAACTGAGCTCCCGCCCCCTCTCTGCCTCCTCTCCGCCCCTCTGCATTATTTGTAATGAAAGGAGGCGGGACGGGGCGGGGGCTAATTCACGGGAACTTAGCCCCACGGCCGGCCCGCCTCTCCCCATTGCAAATAGTG
This sequence comes from Eleutherodactylus coqui, assembly GCF_035609145.1. Classification (NCBI taxonomy): domain Eukaryota; kingdom Metazoa; phylum Chordata; class Amphibia; order Anura; family Eleutherodactylidae; genus Eleutherodactylus; species Eleutherodactylus coqui. The sequence continues at coordinate 187,168,596 of NC_089841.1, read as the reverse complement.
CAGAGGGGTGGAGAGGAGGCAGAGAGGGGGCGGGAGCTCAGTTCCTGCTCCTGGCTCTTCCATCCCCCCCCCCCCCCCCCCGCACACGAGGCAATGTATATCGGCTCGACGTGAAAACAGAGCCCATATACGTTCGTCTGAATGCAGCCTTACACTGAGATCAGTGATCAGCTTATCGTCCAGCATGTTATGCAGCACAAACGATGGATGATAAGCTGATCACTGATTGCTCAGTGTAAATAGCAGCCGTTCACTACTGAACGGCTGCTATGTTATGTCAATGGAAAGGGGGGGAGACCGCGAGAAGAGAAATCTGCTGCAGCCTCGCCCCTATGACCCAGCGATACTAGCTCCCATGTATGTAGATAGATAGCAGATAGATAGATAGATAGACGATGGATGGATAGATAGATAGATAGATAGCGGATGGATGGATAGATAGATAGCGGATGGATAAATAGATAGATAGATAGCCGATGCATAGATAGATAGATAGCCGATGGATAGATAGATAGATAGCCGATGGATGGATAGACAAATATACAGATACAGAGATACACACACTTACCCCAGGTTCCGGACCACTTCTCCATGTGACAACAACAGAGGCAGACACTGCAGCATCAGTTCAGCAGGAGGGAAGGGCAGCCCATGATCACATGATCAGTCCCTGCCAGCCCATGTGACTGCCTTTCTCCTTCTCCCCCTACTTTTTTCCTGCTTCCTCGGAGGTCGGCCGCTCTGACTGCCGCGTGTTCTGTCCCATGCGGCACAGAGTGGTTAACCATTTATGCACTGAAAGTTCATATATGGATGGCGGAGGGCGGCCTCGGGGCCCCCTGAGCGCAAGGGCCGGGTCGCCACGGTGACCCCAGTGACCCCTGATGCTACGCGTTTGGATTAACTAGAGAAACAAGTATCAGAAACTGCTGCCAAGGCCAATAGGATCATGGGGTCCATCAAAAGAAGTCTAGGGACACATGACAAGAACATTGTTCTTCCTCTTTACAAGTCATTGGTTAGACCACACATGGAATATTGTGACTGCCCTTCTCCTTCTCCCCCTACTTTTTTCCTGCTTCCTCGGAGGTCGGCCGCTCTGACTGCCGCGTGTTCTGTCCCGTGTGGCACAGAGTGGTTAACCATTTATGCACTGAAAGTTCATATATGGATGGCGGAGGGCGGCCTCGGGGCCCCCTGAGCGCAAGGGCCGGGTCGCCACGGTGACCCCAGTGACCCCTGATGCTGCGCCTTTGGCTTAACTAGAGAAACAAGTATCAGAAACTGCTGCCAAGGCAAATAGGATCATAGGGTCCATCAAAAGAAGTCTAGGGACACATGACAAGAACATTGTTCTTCCTCTTTACAAGTCATTGGTTAGACCACACATGGAATATTGTATACAGTTTTAGGTACTGGTACTCAAGAAGGACATATCAGAACTTAAGCAGGTACAAAGACAGGAAACTAAAGTAATAAACGGAATGGGTGGACTACAATGGCCAGAGAGGTTATCAAAGTTGGGATAATTTAGTTTAGAAAAAAGATGGCTGAGGGGCGACCTAATAACTATGTATAAATATATTAGGGGACAATACAGAGATCTCTCTCATCATCTATTTATACCCCGGACTGTGACTGTAGCAAGAGGGGATCCTCTATGTCTAGCAGAAAGAAGGTTTCTGCACCTACAGAGAAGGGGGTTCTATACTGTATGAGCAGTGAGACTTTGAAACTCTCTGCCTGAGGACGTAGTGATGGCAAATTCGATAAGAGAGGCCTGGATGTCTTTGAGTGATACAGTATTATATATATATATCATAACGTCAAAAGGGTTGTTGATCCAGGGATTATTCTGATTGTCAGATTGGAGTCAGAAAGGAGTTTTTTCCCATTTAAATGGGAAAAAATTGGTTTGTACTTCATTGGGCATTTTTGCCTTGCTCTGGATCAACATTGCGGGGTAATAGGCTTAAGTAGATAGACATATGTTTTTTTTCAGCCTTACATAGAGCCTTGTGTGGTGCATAGTGTTAAGGCAGCAGAATACAGTCCTAAACTCTCGTTTACGACAGGAAGGTTGCAGGTTCAATCCCCGCAGGGTTCAGGTAGGCAGCTCAAGGTTGACTCAGCCTTCCAAACTTCCGAGGTTGGTAAAATGAGTACCCAGCTTGGTGAGGGGTAATAAATAAATTAACCAAAAGCACTGCAAAGTAAGTTGGCGCTATACAAAACACAAGGTTTATTTTATTTTATTTACATACAATATTGCTATGTTACTATATATAGCTGCCTGTTTCAAGAGGCACTGAAGCAGCGGCGAAATAGTTGGTAGCTGTAAACCAGAGACACAGTGGAACCGTGAGTAATGGCTATTTTGTTATTTTATGCCATACCTTACCCTGGGGCAAGTATTTTAAAAAGTTATCTTGGATTTCCACAACCACTGATAGCCCCTGAGAGTGTTGAAATATATTCTAGGAGACAGGCAGTAGGTAAAGCCTTTATGGACACTTCCTTGACTATTACATCAATTAGTAAAAGCAAAATTAGTATTGCATTAAATTATCTGATTTGGGAAATGCTGATAGTATGAAATGATGCCTATTGCAGTTTTATTTGATATGCAAAGTACAAAACAGTAGAAACTTAAGGTTACTTCAGTTAGTTTTTCTATCACATCTAGAACAGCTGACCTAGCAGATTAGAAAGTGAAGGTTTTTGCACAGTAATCAACTGCTTTTTGTTTCTGTGCCTCATACCCACACCAGTAGGTAGCTGAGTCTTCCACTTCTAGGTTGGTGATATGCATGGTACTTAACTTCTTGTTCGTATTCAATGTAAATACATATCTGTTTTCAGTAACATTCTCATTATTGTTTCTCACAATTCCTAATGGAACCAAACCCTTTCCCAATATTTGCTTGAACCATTGCAGACTGTTGAGTGCAGCGTTAGTATATACACAGCTCATAGCAGCTGTATGTCCTTGGTATGCAGTGAGTATGGGAGGTGTTTGTTTTACTTCTTCGTTACATGTCCCATCTGTAAGAACATGGAAAACAATGTCATCATCTTTCATACAGAATACATTAGAGATATACAAGAATATAGTGAAGGTAACTTACATCGGAGACATATAATAATGATGAGAATCTGATGACTTAGTAGCATAGTTCTCCCTTCTTATAGTAATGTCTGATGGAACGCAGTCACAGCACCGTCTCTACAGAACACGAGCAGAACATGTAGTGAGTATTGTATCAGCTGAATCAACCTAAAAACCACAGAAGACGAACCAAAACATTTTCATGTTTCCTGCACTTCCTGGGTGATTTTTCCTTTCAGCTTTCTTCTATCTGCAGACATACTACATATACTTTATAAAGCAACCTGATATAAGCTGGCATTAGATGATCATTTAAAGTGATTTGTTCGCATACTGTATGTCGCAGGTTAAAGTTAAGATACTTACGAGGCAGAAATCAACTCAATGATTTAAGGATATTTTACACAGGAAAATGGGCAAAAACACTTGTTTGTTGGCTAATCACATCTTATATGTGTACATAAAAACTATTTTTTGAAGACAGCGCAGCTCCTCTTGTAAACGGGCAATGTGCAGCCAACAATAATGGAAATGAACAGGGGCACAATAGAGATGAGCGAGCGCGCTCGGATAAAGCAGTTACTCGAGCAAGCATCGCTCTTCTCGAGTAACTGCTTACTGGTCTGAGCAGGCTCGGGGGGCGGCAGGGGGAGGGGGTGAGCGGCGGGCGGCAGGGGGTAGCGCGGGGGGGGGGAGAGTCAGAGTGACCTCTCTCTCACCGCCCGCCGCTCACCCCCGCCGCCCCCCCCAAGCCTGCTCAGACCAGTAAGCAGATGCTCGCTCGAGAAACTGCTTTATCCGAGCGTGCTCGCTTATCTCTAGTGCGTAAACCATTATCAGTCATAAACAATCATCCATGATACTGTTTGTCCTTCAACAATTACCCAGTATAAAAGACCCCCAAAAACAAGCTTGGACACGCTATATCCTCCACTAATGCATGTTAAAGGGAATGTCTCATCAGAAAATGATCAGCTGTATACATTACGTTTTTATGTTAAACATTTGTTCAACAATTTTTAGTGATTTTTCTTTCCATTTTTTATATCAGGATCAATACATTAAAAAAATCCTAAAATCCTGCAATTCTCACACTGAACCCCAAGGGCTTACTCACACAAGCATATATCGGCCGGCGTTTTCACGGCCATCCAATATACGCTACCATGTTATGCACAGGCTCGGCATATATGCCGTTGGGTGGGGGTGGCAGCTTAGCTCAGCTAAGCTGTCTTTCCCTCGCCGGCTCACCTTCTCTCTCCTCCGCTCCCCTTTGGCTATTAGCAATGGGAGGGGAGGGAATGGGATGGGGCAAAGCTTGGCTCCGCCCCCTTTCCACCCCCTCCCATTGCAAACAGCCGGAGGGGAGGAGAGAGGAGAAGAAAAGGGGGAGGGAGTTTAGCAGTCCTGCTGCTAAACTCCCTCCCACCGCCCTTCTCCAGCCGCTGTCATTGGCTCCCATAGGAGTCTATGGCAGCGGCTGTAGTCAGGCCAGGAAGATCTTACCTGCCTGGCATTAAAGCGCCCAGCCAGGCGCTTTTATGCCATGGGAATGCACCTGTGTGATCTGATCCATTGAAATCCAATGCATCAGATAGTAGCATATATCGGACGGCCGTGAAAATGCTGGCTGATATACGCTCATGTTATTAAGCCCTTAGCCTAATAATAGTCCGTCACTTCCTATTTTGTAGATAAAACTTTTCAACCGTCATCTTATTATGATAACAGGCAGGATTACAATGGAACATAGCATCTATACATAGATAACACAGGGTTACATTATGTACAGTAGGTGATGATCACATCTCACCTCCTACCCTTCCCTGCACAGTGATCTCTGCACAGGTCAAAGAAAATGTCTGAAGCAGTCTCCCACTGAAGTTAATGGGTCCCCTCATGCCAATTATGTGAATGGCCCATGTAAAGTCGAACTCTGCAGCAAAGACTATATGGCAGCCCTCATAGTCATGTACAGAAAATAAAACAATATTAGAAAATGGTAAATGTTTCCATATCTGATTACACATATGAAAAAATAGAGGTGATACATTCCCTTCAAGGGCTACTAGCTGCCCGTATGAAAGCACCCTAAATCTCTGTGGAAGAGCTCAGTAGGCTAACATAAAAAATTTAAAATACTTTAAAAAAACCTCTGAAGACCATAAAAATACACAATGCCATTCTTTCAAAAAAACGCATGCGGTTTTTAACAATCCATGTGGCTTTCAAAAAACCATATACGTTTTTTGATGAGGATTTTAAGTGCAGAACTCCAATTGAAAATCACAACATAAAATGCCACGTTTGAACGCAGCACAGTTATCTTTAGGGACCTTTCACACAAGACAGAATGTTCCGCAACAGAGTTGTGGAATAAGCCGTCCCTAAGGGCTCTTTCACACTTGCCTTTTTTGTGCGTTTTTTTCACGCGATATCGTTTCCTTTTTTATTAACGTGAATGTCAATAGGACTTTCTAATGTTAAAAACGCATCGCACAAAAATCGCAAAACACAAACTTGCAATTTTTGTGCCATGTGTTTTTAACATTAGAAAGTCCCATTGACATTCACGTAAAAAAAAATGCAGCCCTATCATGTGAAAAAAACGTGCAAGACAAACGCAAGTGTGAAAGAGCCCTAAATTGCGCACCAAAATCTGCACTGCTAACTACAGATTTTGATGCAAAATTGCAATCAGATTTCTGCTATTTTAATTCTACACCAAAATCCACAGGCTTAGGGCTCAAGCCCACGGACAGAGCAGGATACGCCCACGGATGTACGCCGTGGGAGTACCACGGTGGTAAACAAAACATGCCCACTGGTGATTGCGGAAAAACACACGTTTTTCCGCATTCTCCATTAAAGGGGTTGTCCCGCGGCAGCAAGTGGGTCTATACACTTCTGTATGGCCATATTAATGCACTTTGTAATGTACATTGTGCATTAATTATGAGCCATACAGAAGTTATAAGAAGTTTTTCACTTACCTGTTCCGTTGCTGGCGTCCTCGTCTCCATGGTTGCCGTCTAATTTTCGCCGTCTAATGGCCAAATTAGCCGCGCTTGCGCAGACCGGGTCTTCGTCTCTTCTCAATGGGGCTCCGTGTAGCTCCGTGTAGCTGTGCCCCGTCACGTGCCGATTCCAGCCAATCAGGAGGCTGGAATCGGCAATGGACCGCACAGAAGAGCTGCGGTCCACGGAGGTAGAAGATCCCGGCGGCCATCTTCACCGGTAAGTATGAAGTCACCGGAGCGCGGGGATTCAGGTAAGCGCTGTGCGGTGTTCTCTTTTAACCCCTGCATCGGGGTTGTCTCGCGCCGAACAGGGGGGGGGGGGGGGGTTGAAAAAAAAAAAACCTGTTTCGACGCGGGACAACCCCTTTAATGCTATTACCTCCCTCAGCGTAAAGCCACAGAAAATAGAAAATGCTTCGATTTATTTCCCGCTGCGGAAAATAAGCTGTAAAATTCTGCGTGTCGACATGGGCTGGCAGAAAAACTATTAGGTCCAATAGAATCTAATAGCTGCATAATTCCGCCTCAGATTTACGCTGCGGAAACCGCGGTACAAATCTGTCCGTGGGCATTCTCCATAACAGTGCAGATTTGGGGGCTGAATATTCCACAGGAGGGCGTATTCTGAAACACTGCTGCAGAATATTCTGTCCTGTATGAAAGGTTCCTCCTAGCCACACGTTGTCAGTCAAAGACCCTGTCTCCTGCCAAACACAAGTCTGCAGCTCCACCTGCTGGTACTAGAAAGCTGTTTTATTGATTTAAGATTATGTAAAGAGAAACTATCAGAGAGCAAAATATCTCATGACAAAGTGTTCACTTACATGCTATGTGGAAGGGCACGTATATACGTTTGCGCACAAGTGGGTTGATGTCACTTAGAGTGGATTCACACTAACGTGTTTTTGCGCGTACATAGGTGCGCACCTATGTACAAGCAAAAACACGTGTGTATGCAGCTGCGTTCATTGTTTTCAATGGAGCCGTGGGTGCTGCCGACGGCTCCATTGAAAACAATGCTCTGCCGGCACCCTGAATTGTTTTTCACGGAAGAGCTTTACATATAAGCCCCTCCCTGAAAAACAATCATGTTAGTGTAAAAAAAATAATAAAATACTTACCTCTCCGCCGCTGCCGTGACCCCCGTGGGGATGAAGAACACATCTGCCACATGCCGCAGATGTTTCCTTAACCCCCGCTAGTTAAAAGAATTCCCTGCTGCTACATCTGCCACATCTGTGGCAGATGCAGCAGAGGAATTCCTCAATTCTCTACGGCAGCTGTCACACATGACAGCTGGGGTAGAGAATCCTGCTGCCGGCATCCTTGTCATTGGATTTCAGGGAAGGGCTTTAAACATATGAAGCCCTTCCCTGAAATCCTTTGATGGCTGCCGGGGCTCAGTGACGACTTCTGCCGCTGTCGCCGGCTCTGTAGCGCTTCTGAGCTATCAGCAGCACTTCAGCCAACACAATCAGAGCTACCAGCAGGCAGGGATTTTAAATCTCTGGCAGCTGATAGCTCAGAACTACAGTGTCGGGGACAGCGGTAGAAGTCGCGGCTGAGCCCCGGCAGCTGAAGGCAGGTATGTATTTTTTTTTTTTTTACACGACTTTTATTGGATTTTCAGGGAAGGGCTTATGTTTAAAGCCCTTCCTTGAAATCCAATGACAGGGATGCCGGCAGCAGGATTCTCTACCGCAGCTGTCATGTGTGACAGCTGGGGTAGAGAATTAAAGAATTCCTCTGCTACATTTGCCACAGGGAATTCTTTTAACTAGAGGGGGTGAAGGAAACACCCCTGTGGGTGTCACGGCAGCGGCGAAGAGGTAAGTTTTTCTTTTCTTTTCTTTACACTAAAATGTTTCTTTTTCAGGGAAGGGCTTATATGTAAAGCCCTTCCCTCAAAAAATGCAGGGGTGCTGGCAGAGCATTGTTCTCAATGGAGCCGCCAGGCAGCAGCCACGGCTCCATTAAAAACAATTTGTGCATTCCCAATGGTGCACGCATGTCCTATCTTTGCAGGTGCGCACCTGCAAAGTACGGGTATGTGCGCACACCATAGGGAATGCAATGTTGCAAATATTATTTTCTTTACATTGTTTCATTCAAATTCTCATAACTTTTTTTATTTTTTCATGGACAGAGCTCTGTGGGACAAGCTGTAGTTTTTATAGGTACAATTTTGGGTGGTTTTGGGAAGCAAAGTGAGCAAAATAAGCATTTTGCTTCCATTCTTTTTTTTTTTAATGTTTTTTGCCATGCAGTGTAAATTTTGTGTTCAGTTTATTGCATGGGTTGTTATGGTTATAATGATGCCAAATATGTGGCATATTTTTAAATTTCTTTCTTTTTTTATACAAAGAGTGGAAAGTGTGCAAAAAGGTTCTTTTTTGTATGCTCTTTTTGCATGTTTTTTTTCTCACACTATTTTTTTTTTACCTTTCTTATGTCCCAGTAAAGAACCTGAACCAATAGAAGCTCTAATTGCCATAATAGGGTCTCTGTGAACTTTCTGTGAACACTTTATATGCCACATGTACATTGATCACATGTAGAGGGTTAAGAGCAGAGATTGATGTTGTCATCGATCCTCGCTGTTGCAGTGGGAGGCTGGCTATCAGCCACAACTGGCTCTCACTGCGGAATGGCATGGACTTACTTCTGAGCCAGTGCCAACCATAGGATGTTAGTTTATGTCCTGTGGTGTTAAAGGGGTTGTCCCGCGATAGCAAGTGGGGTTATGCACTTCTGTATGGCCATATTAATGCACTTTGTAATATACATCGTGCATTAAATATGAGCCATACAGAAGTTATTCACTTACCTGCTCCGTTGCTGGCGTCCCCGTCGCCATGGTGCCGTCTAATTTCAGCGTCTAATTGCCCGATTAGACGCGCTTGCACAGATGGGTCTTTTCCCTTCGGCTCGGCAGTAGCGGTGTTCTGGCTCTGCCCCCTTGTACGCATCATCGCGTAGCTCCGCCCCATGACGTGTGCCGATTCCAGCCTCCTGATTGGCTGGAATCGGCACATGTGACGGGGCTGAGCTACGCGATGACGCATTACAAGGGGACGGAGCCAGAACGCCGCAGTTGGGGAGGGAGGGAAAAGTTAGAATAAGGGGATTCCAGGTCAGGGATATGTGACTTATCCTGCTTGTCGGCTTGTCCACATTGCAGGCGGGCTATAGCTGGTCATTTTTGTTGGGCATGAAGATGGTTCCTTCTTTTCCAGGTATTAGTTGACAGCGTTTTTTAGGAAAACTCCAAAAAAAAACCTCAAATTTGAGACTAGATGGATTCCGTTATACTTAGCATTCCTTTCGCATTGGAGCGGCTACCAAAGCGGAAGTTTGGGGTTTAAGCTCGGGGTTAGTTAGAAAAATTGATAGATAGGAGCTCTGGCGTTATAGATCTTATGTTTACCCTTTAACCCTTTCCAGTCCAATGTCGGGCCTGCCCCGACATCATCATTTTCCTCCACAGCTCCGATGTCGGGGCAGGCCCGACACTGCAGTGCAGGAGTGGATCTGCACCCGATCGTCAGGCACATCGGGTGCAGATGCACTCCTTTACTGGTCGTCATCGAGGACCCCCGAGGAGAAGGCAGAAAGGGTTTTTAACCCTTTCTGCCCACTTCTTTATACATTACATAGCGCTCAATTAGCGCTATGCAATGCATAGATTCCGGCCGGCGATCATGTGACCGCCGGTGTTACCTGACCCCCGGCGGTCACATGAACGCCGAGCCGGGAGCCTGCACCGTGCAAGGACCTGCTTACCTGACCAGCGTCTTGTGCATTCTCCTTCTGTCTCCCGACCCGGCGATCATGTGACCGCCAGGTGTCACCTGACCCCAGTGGTCACATGATCGCCGAGCCGGGAGGCAGAAGGAGAATGCACAAGACGCCGGTCAGGTAAGCAGGTCCCTCCCTGCACCCTCCTGAACTCTGTCAGATCAGGAGGGTGCAGGGAAAATGTATTTTTTCTCACCCATTCTCCCAGCTCCAATTTATTTGGAGCTAGGGAGAATGGGTGAGAAAAAATAAATGGATTGGAAAGGGTTAACACTGGAAGGAATTTAATAGGTGGGTAGTGTATTTATTTTGTTCACTCTACTCTTTAAGGTTTTCTATGGATATTTAAGTTATTCTGTTGTGTTAAATTATTTTTAAAAAGTTGAACTATACGGCAACATCACCGAATAACCTATTGTGGCTCAGTGGTTAGTACTGTTGCTTTACAGCTGTAGGTTTAATTCTGACTAAGGCAAAAATCTGCATGGAGTTTGTATGCTTTCCCTATGTTTGCATAGGTTTCCTCTGGGTACTCAGTTTTCCTCCCACACTCCAAAAACATACTAATAGGTGAATATAGGTTGTAGGACCCCATGGGGACAGGGCCCAATATAAGTGATGACAGTCTGTGTAAGGTGCTGTGGAAAATGTATGTGCTATATAAATTAGTATAATATCTACATTGTAGTACAAAATAATTTATTGGAAAAAATTAATTTAGAGCAATGGGTGTACAAATTATAGTGCCCCAAAGGAAAACATTGTATTGGGGCCCCTCCATAAACAAATATACATATTCGAGGCAGAATATCTATAATGCAGCAGGTTTAGATACAGCAGCTCAGCTCTGGGATACCTCTAAATAAAGCAGTCACCATATCATAGTCAGATAACAATCCCCCCTCTGTCCGTCCCCAACTCCCACAGCACTCAAATCTCCCCTTTCTGATCCTCTGCAGATGGTATGTCATGAGTGGCTCTACTGCCTCTTCCCAGTGGATGCAAAGCTGCGGCCTGCCAAACCTTGCTCAAGGCCCGGTATTAACCCCTTCCCGCTCCAGGGCATAAGTTTACGTCCTGGCAGCAGGGTACTTCCCGCAACAGGGCGTAAACTTACGTCCTGGGGTTAGCGCAGGATCACATATGATCCCGCGCTACCCCGCAGCGAGGGCCGGCTGTCAGTCACAGCCGGCGTCCCGCTGCAACAGCGGGGGGGCATCGGAGATGCGCCCCCCCGCTGTTAACCCCTTCCCTGCCACGATCTAAGTAGATCGCGGTAGGGAAAGAGTTCACAAAGGGAGCGGACTCCCTCTGTGTCTCCGGCCGGCTCTCGCGATCATCGCGAGAGCCCGGCCTGTCACCATGGTAACAGAACGCCAGACACTGGCGTCCTGTGTTGCCAGTGCATGAGATCGCTATATAAGCGATAAGGCATGGCAGAGCAGTAGCTCTGCCATGCCTTATGACAGCGATCATCAGGGCAGTGGTCAAAGTCCCCCAGGGGGACACAAATGTTGGAAAAAAAACAAAGATTAAAAAAATGAATTAAAAAAAGAGTAAAAAAAACATTTTTTTAATGCTTTTTCTCAGATTAGCATAAAAAACGGAAAAAAATAAAATAAACCCCCACATATTTGGTATTGTCGCGTCCGTAACAACGCCTACAATAAGTTGCACATGCTTTTGACTGCACGGAAAAAAAAATGCAAAAAAACCCGCTAAAAAACTGAGGCAAAATGCTACTTTTTAGCATTTTGCCTCACTAAAAACGCAATAAAAGTGATAAAAAAAGCCGTATGTACCCCAAAATGGTACCAGTAAAAACTAAAGTTCGTCTCGCAAGAAAATAAGCCTCACAGAGCTCCGTACATCAAAAAATAAAAAAGTTACAGGACTTTGAATGCAGCGATTTAGAAAAGAAAAAAGATTTCCAAAAAAAGGGGTTTTATTGCAGAAAAGTGGGAAAACCTAAAAAAAATGTAGGAATTTTGGTATCGTTGTAACCGTACCGGTCAGCAGAAAAATTGAATGTCTCATTTATGCTGCATGATTAACGCTGTAAAAAATAAAATAAAAAAATCTATGGCAGAATTGATGCGTTTTCTCTCCCCGCTATCATAAAAAAAAAAAAAAAAACTTTTACAATATAGGTAATGTACCCAAAAATTATGCCAATAAAAACTACAATTCACCATGCAAAAAACAAGCCCTCATACGGCCGCGTCGACGGAAAAATAAAAAAGTTATGGCTTTTGATAAACGGAGAAGAAAATCCGCCAAAAATTGTTACGTCCTTAAACCCAAAATAGGCCATGTCATGAAGGGGTTAACAACTGTGTCAATCAGTCCATTGCTTATCTGTCATGTTTGCCAGTGCCTCTTCCCAGGTGAGCCGTTACCCGTATCGAATAAAAATGTCCACAGTCAAATGTTAGTTTTAATCCGGAGGCACACGGTTTACTTTACTAACAATTTCAACCTTGATTTTTCAAAACACTTTAACAGTCTGTAGGCAAAACAGTCCTTGTATATTTTCACTCCCGACATTCAGACGTCATGAGTCTCAGTTATCTGATGGACATTCTCCAGGGGTACACTCCTGACATTGAGAGGAACACATACAACTCATTCCTCCATTGCTTGCTCTGTCTTTCCTTTGATTGTTACAGCACACTCAGTAAATTCTTGCCTTACACTCAACTTGTCCCTTGATCCACTAGATTAGTAGGGAATGTGTGACCACGACCTCTCTGCAGCTACCCTAGACTCCACCTCCTAGCTAGTCTAATCCTCCAATCACAACTCACACAACAAGTTAGAGGAGACAGATTAACCACCACAAAGACTAGCACCAACACAGACAGACAAATACACATACAGACACACAAAAGACAGAGTACAAGAGATGGGCAACCACCACTCAAAGATAACCCACTCTGGGCCACTACACTTCATAGCCTTGGGTCCCCACTCCATGATCCACTTGATTCCCACTTCTGTGGTCCCCCCCAAAGCACTGGGGTCCCCCCACTGCAGCTCCCCTTTCCACCTAAATCTGGAGCAGCAGTGCAGGCTGCTCCTCCCTCTCCTTCCTGCCCTCAGTGTAGTACTGTGGAGAGATGGGGAGGCGCAGCCTGCACTGACTGGGACAGCAGTATTCCCAGGAGCTGGAAGTTAAGTGAGACCGTGCTGCTGAATGTTCAGGGAAAGAGGGAGGTCCTCCTGTCCCATAAGCCCCATAGTAATCGTGTGGTCTACCTACATTGGTGGCATGCCACTGTTTAGAGTGTCTGTTTTATTTTAATTTTCTGCTCCTCCTAATGTTGAAAGAGCCATACTGTGAGCAGATAAAGATTACTGTCCGCTGCTCAGTGCAAATGAACTACAAATCCCATGGTGCATTGGCTATTTCACAGCTCCCTCACCTGTACCCAGCTTCTGTCCACAATAGTATTATATACTACTTGCTATTTGTGTCATTGATGGCATGATCTTGGGGTGTTTCATCACTTTGTCTATTTATTTCTGCATTGTGCACATATTAAATGCCAGTATTTGCTAGACTTTTCTCTTTAAGAGACCCCCTCTCCCTCCAAATCAAAGTTATTCTTCTGCACAATTTTGGGTGGTCGTCTAAAAGAGGTTCCACTGTATTTCCTCATGTATGCAACTTGGTATTGATACTGTGTATGTATTTGGTGAGTATGTGCAATATATCTGCTTATATATATTTAGTGTATATATATGTAAGTAAATAATTGTGTATATATGCTTATACATAGTCAGTGTATGGTATGTGCTTATATAAGACATGCGGACTGCTGTTATTTGTTAGCCAGGGCTTGTTTTTAGCTCCAACCTGGCCCCGAACATTAGTGGCCATTGTTGTGCCACTGCCCGGGTCCACAGAGATCTCAACTTGGGGGCTAAATTATTACAAAATCACAAGAGTTATCATTGCCCCTCTGTACTGAATGTTAGTTAATGGGTAACATCCATTGCTAACATCACTCATGGGTAACTGACATTGTAGTACCATATCATGTAAGAAGGAAGTCGGTGCTGCAGTTATGTAACAGGTGAGCCCTGCGGTTTATTCACTGTGTCCCTCACTGCACAGAAGTAGAGACCGCTGTCAGTGACTTCCACATTTTCCTTCTTTAGGTTAGAAGCCTTTTTTTCCTTCTCGTGTATCATTGAAAACCTTTGTTGGTCTTCTCCGTCAGGTCATTGACCAGCATCAATGGCTCTTTCCCCGGATACTGCACATACCAAAATACGTAAGCGGTGACAGATACTGTGTAGGTACATTCCAGGAGTATAAGCTGTCCAGAGGGGACATTCTGCCTGGTCCATGTCTGGTTTACAGTTTGTCCATCACCTTTACCTGTGGATAGAAGACAGTATGAATAATTAATATATATTATATTTTTATTATATTATGTTATATGATATATCATATTGCTTTATATTATATATATTGATTACCTATAAGGAACGCCCCAGAGGTAAAGATGAGGATCGTGAGGTACATGGCTTTACACGTATATACCAGAGTAGAAAAAAGAAATGAGAGCGAGCCCTTGTCTCCTGATTCTGTCACTTCCTTAACAAATGAAGATGTGCCTGAACATATCAAAGATCTCCCCTCTCTACCCAGAGCTCATTGTTAGGCAGCTGTCAAATCTGTCAGTGGTTGTTATTTTTATGACAGGATATGAGTAGAGGATATTGTGCGCTATACAGGGGCAAACACAGGGTGTCCCTTTCTCCTCTACCCCGAATAACTTCACTTAAACAACTTTCTACATGTAGTGGAAGACCACATTTTCTTGCTTATTTGGGTAAAAGTAAAGTGATCCATGGAACTGAAGGACTATAACTCACTTCAAACAACTATCCACTGAGTATTGTGTGGGTTTCTCTCAAGTAAACATTTCAAAGTGGACAGCATTAATGTCTCTGCTTTTATTTCAAGGTGTGGTCCCCACCCATGCGCCCTTTATCTTTGGACATGTGTGGCCACTATTTATGAAGCTATTGGGGACAGGACACTCAGCTATTCTGGCTTACATCAGAGAGTAAGACCCTCCTTTGTTACATGTCTTAGATGCTGCAGTAGCTCTTGCCCGCAGTATCTAAGGAGTTATGCCGCTAAGATTGGATAAAGCACAAATTTTGAGACTTGCAGTAGGAGCATAGCGTTGTGTAACAAATGTGCTCCTGCTGTTGATCTCATGGGTACAGTGACAGTACTTATAAGATCACGGTGACATATATATAGTGACAGGAGGGTAAGGGAAAGAAGAGACAGTATTCTCAGGAAAAGACAGGAAGGTGCAGAATTTTCATTATGTAGGATTGCAAAGGGGACAGTTTTCGCTTTGTGGAGGCACAAGAGGACTATTTTTACTGTATTGCATCAAAAGGGATGGTAATATTACTGTAAGATGCATTATTATTCTGAATTAGGCACAATTGAGGAATTATTACTGTAAGGGGAAATTAATATGTTGTGAGCCACAAAGGGCCACTAGTACTTTGTAGGGCATAAAGGAGGCACTAATACTATGTAGGGGCATTGAGGGGGGCATTAGACATAATAGCAGGATAGGGAGATTGTATGCAGATGTCATTTAAACATCATCTGGTGCAAAGAAAACAAAGATTGTTGAGGACCGCTTGAGCATTAGTCGTAGAGTCCTGACTAGGAAGGAATAGCTGTGAATGTGTGTTAGAGAATATATATAATTGTGTAGCAAAGCCGACTCCATCTTTATATTTCTTTATATGATCAAAACTGTATATGAAGCTTTAAGAAAGCTGTGCACAGATATTTAATATAAAGTGGTTTCTAGATACTGGCGTAGTCTAGCAGAGCTGCTTTAGACATTTATCTAGATGACACAGCCAGTAGAAACACCCTTGATGAGAAATGATTGATGTCATTGTGTGTGTGCTCGAACAGCAAAAATAAGATGACAAAGCGGAACTAATGTTCTATAAACATGTTTTTGTAAAAAAGAGGCACCCTTGTTTCCTTATTGGCTGGGTAGATAGGCACACCTTTGATTTAAAAGTATAAATGTTTGCTGTATGATAAAATAAATTGGAGATCATTCTGATTACACCAAACTGAGTGTGACATGTCATGATTTCCAGAGCAGCTGCTATATTTTTATAATAAACTTGACACAAGCTCCGTCATCATGGGCATACACTTACATCCTGCAAATGGTGCGGCTTCAGAAGCTGGGCCCATGCCCTCCGCAAAAGTGGCTGGATGTGAGAACATTGATCCTTCCTTTTAACCCTGTACATTGCTCAATCAATCTTAATTGCAGCATGTAAACAGTTTACAGATGAAGGGTCTCCCTATGTGATCATGGCATGTAATCATGGAGGGCTGATGGGTTGCCATGGCAACCATACACCCGTCAATGGAGCTCGGGACCACTATGATAATCAAAAGTAATAGTCAAATATCTAGAAACCAAGCAGGTAGACCAAACTGGAGAGCACACCTTCAGACAGACGAAAAGGACCTTAATGCTCAGACACCCTCTAAAGGGAGAAGATGCCCGATATACCGAGGCGTGATAGATTATCGGATGAGGAAGTTTTGTATGAGGCAAACTGGCCCTTCAGATAGCATGGTCATGAATGTGCAGAAACCCTTCAGGCTGTCGACAGCGTGAGTGCAGAGACTGGGGTGGATGCCTAGAGGAAGGAGGGAGTGAGAACAATATGCAGCTGACATGATGGGTAAGTCAGAGAAAACAAACCGCAACACCAGGTAAGTTGACATGTCTCCATATTCTCTAAAACATTCTCACATTAACTCTATGGATTAGTTCATTTATTATTGCAGAGGCAATTTAGAGCAATTTAGGAATACCATTTGCATCACTTTCTATGAGTGCTTGGGCAGGCAACACAGGATTAGGTGTGACTAAAACTTGGGAGGTGTGACCAAGATAATGAGTTGATGCATATCTATTGTACATGCTTCCATTGTATATGCCCCAAAATGATACCAATTAAAATTAAAAACAAGCAGTTTAATCACTAATAGACCTTGATATCAGGAATTAGTATTACAATCCATGGATATAAAATATTGCCCAGTGATGTCACTGATAGATTGTTGACATTAGCATTGGAGGATCTGATTTTCATGAAAAAACGTTGAAAAAGTGCAATATGCTGTGCTATTTAGCCTGTGAAATCCTAGATAGCTGGCTGAAAACCAAATGGACTCTATTATAGACAATGGGGTCAGTTCCGCACTGTTTTGTTCCATCATAAGACGGATCCATTTGGCCACTGCTCACCAATATTCTGTTCCCCAAATATAGCTGGAAAACAGGAATCCATAGTACTAGTGTAAACTAGCCCTAAGTCTGATATGATGGATGTACAGGATCAGTTCCAACATGTTTCAGAAGCGGAAGTTCCCTCCATAAGTTTTAAGCTCTTATAGCTTGCCTTATTTTGTGGTACCAATAAAAAGCTACAGCTCATCATGCAAAAAAAGAAGCCCTTATGCAGCTCCAGTAGCAGAAAAATAAAAAGGTTGTGGGTGTCAGAATATGGTAACATAAACCTAATTTTATATGTATTAAGCCACCCACACGCAGGGCTTAATAGGCATAAATCCATGACAGGGCTAGGAGCCTTCACTAGACCCTAGGGCAGTGATTCCCAAGCGGGGTGCTGTGGCACCATGGGGTGGCACGAGAGGCTGCCAAGGATGCCGCAGCTCTCTGGCTGGAAATCATGTCGGTACTGTTGTACCTTGATGCAGTGATGTAGCAAGGTGGGTGCAGGAGTGACACTGCCCCCTAGCGCCGGTCATGTCATGCCATACCCTGTGTGGGAGGAGTCACGGATCACATGATCACGGAGGAGCTCAGAAAATGTAGGACTCTGCTGTGTTCTGTGTGTGTTGGAGCTGTGGGGGTCAGGATGAATGGATGGAGTGAGTGAGTGGAGCTGTGGGAATCTGGATGCAGGGATTGAGTGAGTGAGTAGAGCTTTGGGGGTCAGGATGGATGGATTGAGTGAGTGAGTGAGTGGAGCTGTGGGGATCAGGATAGATGTAGCAGAGCTGTATGGGGGATCTCTGGGGATCAGAATGGATGTAATGGAGCTGTGTGTGTGATGTGTAGGGATCAGGATGGATGTAGCGGAGCTGTGTGTGTGTGATGTCTGGGGATCAGGATTATGTAACAGAGCTGTGTGTGATGTCTGGGGATCAGGATGGATGTAGTGGAGCTGATGTGTGATGTCTGGGGATCAGGATGGATGTAGCGGAGCTGTGTGTGTGTGATGTCTGGGGATCAAGATGGGTATAGCAGAGCTGTGTGTGTGATGTCTGGGCATCAGGATGGGTGTAGCAGAGCTGTGTGTGTGATGTTTGGGGATCAGGATGGGTGTAGCAGAGCTGTGTATGTGATGTCTGGGGATCAGCATGGGTGTAGCATAGCTGTGTGTGTGATGCCTGGATATCTCCTGTATATGATTATATATGTACTACTGGTATAAGTTAGACATTTCCTGAATATAGTGATATAGAGCATGCTGGGGTAACCTGGGTATCTCCTATATATAATTATATATGTACAGCTGGTATAAGCTGGACATCCCCTGTATATAGTAATGCGCGGAGGTCAAATAATATGTTGTAATAAGCCACACCCCTGGCCACACCCTCTTTTGGTAGGGGTGCCGCACCATAAAATTTTTTTCCTAGGGGTGTCCGAAGGCTGAAAAGGTTGGGAAACACTGCCCTAGGGTGCCATATTATCCCTTTGATAATCAATCCAGAATTGCAGGTGGGCTGATGGGGCGATGGAGGGGTTCCCTCTGTCTAACAGCTTAGATGCAGCAATCCACATTGTCTGCTGCACCTAGGTGTTTAAACAACCATGAACAGAGAAATCTTCAATCATGACCATTGTCAGCAAGTGTAAACTGCTAACACTTGAGCCCACTCCACAACCCCTAACCATAGTGATGGAGGATGTACATGTAAGCATACATTTTGGCTGATGTGTCAGGTGGCTGACACTGTAGGTTATTGTACATCCTGCCCATGTACCTAGTACAGTGTGGCACTGAACACACAGTAATACATCACAGTGTCAGACATCCTTATGTTGGTGATATTCAGAGGGAATTTTCTGTTTGTCTTGTCAAAGAGAGGAAACATGCGACCTCTGTATTCTTCTTCCAGATCTGAGTCTTTAGTAAAAGTACTGAGTAATAGCTTAATAGTCTGACCTGGTTTCTGTATGTACCAAAACATATAAGAGGTTGCCTGATCATAGCTACAGCCTAGTGTGACCTCCCCTCCTTCACTGATTAATGCATTCAGGGGCGACTGGGTGACGGTCTGGCCCAAAGTACAATCTGAAAGAAAGATTGGAGAAATAGTTATAGCAAACACATCTGCAAATGTAATAAAGAGCGAATATAACTTCTGGTATCAATATAAGCAAAAGACACAAAATGAGTCCTTTAAATGATGAAAGTGGAACACGTTGACTGGACATCCAAAGACAATGTATAAAATCTTACATAATAAAGATGCCACAAGAAGAGGATAAAGGAAGGCTGAACTGGACATGTTTGTTGGAGTCTCGGGGAGCAATGAAGAAGCACAGAGAATATACAGTATGAAAGGCTCTGACTGCAGGAAGTTTATGGGGGAGGGGATTATGTGCAAAACTAGTCATCCAATGGCAGAAGATTCTACCTATAAAAGTGTCACTGGGAAATCTGTCCCCTCCAGCCTGCTATTCATCAGTCCAATATCTTCCTGTAAAGGATTTTATATTGTAAACCTGAAACACTAAATCAGTTCATACAAGTGAAGATATCACTATGGAATTCATATCCTTTTAACTTCAAAATTGCAGACTTGATCTAATTAACAGATTAAATTGTACCTCCGTTTTGGTAAATCTTTGATCATGAGCTGCTGGAGGATCCCGACAAATCACAAGAATAAATCACTGTGCTTTCCGAACTTCTAGCTTGGAGATCTCCACATATATGTCTATAGGAATGTATTAAACATTTGGGTGCATCTGTAGTAAGAGGTAATTAGGACAATTAATATATGCATGCAATAAATATGCAAGTCATAAACACATTTTACTACTCATGTATAGGTGATATAAAACCAGCGAGGAAACAGTCCCTAAATACATGTAATATATGTATGCTGCTGCCATCCTGTGGTACAAATATGGAATTGTGTGAAATTGTGTATGAGGAACCACATTTGGAAAAACATTTCTAAGAATCTTATTTAAATACTTTTCTGTTCACCTTTGGCAAGTTTTAAGATGAACGGTTTTCCAAGTGATATTTTGTAACTTATGTTCTTGTTTGCCTGTGAACATTTCCATAGGAGACTATAGGGATACATAATTAGAACATTCTTATAATTTGCATTATTATTCGCATTGCTGTTTTGCCCTGTGAGTAAATACTAGTAATTATTATGAAATTATAGTACCAGTGTTTCTGTTGGCACAATGTGCCACACAGCTTTGCTACATGTCCATCACACACAGATGTGGTACATGGGCACACAGCTATGCTACATGCCATGTGCCTGACAGACACAGCTCTGCTAAATGACATGCCCATCACAGACACAGCTTTGGTACATGCCATGCGCCTGACAGACATGACATGTGCATGGTACAAACAAGGCTCTGCTACATTATATGCACGTGACAAATACAGCTGTGCCACAGTACATGCGCATGTTAAAAACACACCTCTGCTACATGATATGGACATCACAGACACAGCTTTGGTACATGACATGCGCCTGCCAAACATGACTTGCTCATGGCACAAACGCAGCTCTGCTACATTGTATGCACATGACAGACACAGCTGTGCCACAGTACATGCGCATGTTGCAAACTCAACTCTGCTACATGACATCCACTGCTGACTATACACTTTACATGCAAAGCACATTAGACAAGCAGCCTTTCGCAGCTCCACTACATTTATGCTGACTGAACACATGACACACACAGCTCCTGGAATACAGTGATGTTATCCCTGACTCCATCACATGATGGTGACATCATCACAGGTCCTGGTAGTTTCTATTTGCTTATCCAGTATATAGTACTACCAAACACCACAATGGCTCCTCCCACAGCAGTGACATCACTACAGGTCCTTCAGTCCACCGGATCTCTGTGGTGACGGGAGGTCAGTGTCTCCTGTCAGGACTGCTAATTTTTGTCTGAAATAATAATGGCTTCGTTCTATTCTCAGTGTGTTAGGACCTGCCATAACTGCGCCAGGGGGAGGAGCTACGATGATGCGAGGGATGGGGTGTGATGTCACCAGGGGCGGGTCTTTGATGTCACCAGGGGCAGGGCTATGGTGTTGCCAGGGAACCGAGCTATGAGACTCACTCACTCACATACAAACAGACAAGTGGTCATCAGTAGTTTGATGGCAGAAGTGAATTTGTTATTATATCCACTTGCTACTCAGATACCCCCCCCCCCCAAAAAAAAAATAAAATAATTACACTATTATAGTATGTTGTATTATGCGGCCCTTGAAACCCATGATTTGGGAATATCTGACTGTCACAGGTCACAAACCATAACAATCTGTCACCCAATTCCCAATACAGACAATATTCCATATGATTTGCATGAAATGTCTACACCAGCCTTTTTAAATACAGGAAGAAGCTTCCATGAAGGTCCATTATCATCATCAAATTGCAGCATCAGCGCCACCTCTCTGACCATCAACTGCACTGTGCTGATTCAAAGGAGTCTCCAGCTGAATGTTGCCCAATTAATTTCACTGAGACCTCAGCCCAGTAGGAACACACTCCAATAAGTTCACCATATAATTGTATAGCTGGAGGGATCCACTATACCTGCAATGGGCCCCCATTTTCAACCAAATTACCTCCTTCTTGCCACCAAAAGCGTGCATGAGACCCTATGCATGTGCATTCTGCCCTACCCTAACTGCCTTTTCAATGCCATCCAGCTGGGCTAATGTGCAATGATTAATGTCATTAGGATGGATTTCATCTGACCTGAAAGTGTTCTCTCAAATGAACCTCCAAAACCTGGTAACAACATCACCATTTTCTGTGACAAAGCAGAATACTTCTCAGTTCTCCCTTATGTGGGCCTTATTGAGCCCCTCCACAGACCTAACATATCTTCAAATCTGCTAGGTAACAATGTCCAGTCACAAAGTGGAACGTGGGCAAGCAGCAATATATTAGCTGGCAACCAACATTCCATAGCCAGGGAAAATCCCTCAAAACTTCTCAGGGGACAATGTGATGCTAGAACGAAATGTGACCTGCTTAACCATCCACAGCAAAAGCAAACACATAGATGATGTCACCAATACACAGAAAATCATCTACATAGTGAAGGACAGAATTCAAACCTGATTCTTCCTTCACTACCCATTTAATGAAAGTACTAAACTTACCAAAGTATGAATAAGATATTGAACTGCCATCAAGACCCCATCCCTGGATTTTCGGACCCACTGGATTGCCATATCAAATGATGCCCTCATTAACCGACAAGCCTTCTGGGTATGATAAAAGGTGAATCAGACAGAACTTAATGAGTTCCTTTGTGACCGCCAGCTGGTGTAGTGGAAGAAATACTTCCACTTCTTAGTACATAGTGCTTATTGAGGGCTATGTACCAGGGAAAGGAGAAAGCAGAAGTGGTTCACAACTACTTCTCCCTTCTCCTTCGGGTTCTCAGCTTTGACTAACAGCTGACAACCTGACCTGCTTCTGCTTTATTGCAGAAGCAGGGGCTTAAGCCCGCGCCATATTTTTACTATCAGCTGGGACATTGAATTGTTCTGCATAAATAACAGTTAGGATTGGAATATGCAGTATACTACAGAATACCCTCAGAAATTAGGGTCTGTTTCACTGTCAGCTGATGAACTGTCTCTTCCACTGTCGATTGTCAAATGATTTTGTTGATTTGTTAACAAGCCAAAGTATTTATAGTCCTTCTAGACAAAAAACATTGAAAGCAAGGATAAGGGCTCAGTCACAGGAGCTTATTCCAGGAGCTGTGTGTGTGATGTGTGCAGTCAGCATAAATGTAGTGGAGATGCGAATGGTTGCTTGTCTAATGTGCTGTACATGTAAAGTATATAGTCAGCAGTGGATGTCATGTAGCAGAGTTGAGTTTGCAACATGCGCATGTACTGTGGCACAGCTGTGTCTGTCATGTGCATACAATGTAGCAGAGCTGTGTTTGTACCATCCGCATGTCATGTCTATCAGGCGCATGTCATGTACCAAAGCTGTGTCTGTGATGTCCATATCATGTAGTAGAGTTGTGTTTGTAACATGCGCATGTACTGTGGCACAGCCATATTTGTCACGTGCATATAATGTAGCAGAGCCTTGTTTGTACCATGCACATGTCATGTCTAGGGCCTCAAAGTATTTATAGTCCTTCTAGACAAAAAAACATTAAAAAGCAAGGCTAAGGGCTCAGTCACATGGGCGCCGATCTGCCCGTTCCTGCATTACAAAACGGGTGCACGGCGTGCGGACGACTCTCTGCATGACCGGCTCCATTGCCGGCCATGTGTTCTTTCTTCCGGCCAGTGCGGAGAGTCATCCACACCTGCAGTGCGCCCTGCAGTAATAGTCCAGGGACAGAAGTGATGGTTAGGCAGGGAGAGTGTTAGGAGTTAGTGTAGACTTCAAGAACCCCAACGGTCCTTCTTAGGGCCACATCTAACCGTGTGCAGTAGTGTGGAGGCTGCTTTTAGCAGTGTTGCACTTTTTTTTTTGTATATCGGCCGTGCAGAGCATTGCACCCTGCAGTAATACTCCAGGGACAGAATTGTGTAGGCAGGGACAGAAGACATATATTATAGATTGAATATACGCAGTGGTCCTTTTGAAAAAAAACTTGAAAAAAATCTATTTGGCCTGCCTGTCACTGTGCTCAGTGTTCTGGGTCTGTGTCTGCTGGGGGCAGTAGTTCTCCAAATAAATACGCAGCCAGCTAAGTGTTACAGCAGGCGTGCGCCAAATTATTTCCTGGCTCTGAAATCACCGGTCTGTTGCAGTTAATAACAGTGCAACACTGCAGTTCCGTGACACACTCCAGGGACAGAATTGTGTAGGCAGGGACAAAAGACATATATTATAGATTGAATATACGCAGTGGTCCTTTTGAAAAAAATCTTGAAAAAAAATCTATTTGGCCTGCCTGTCACTGTGCTCAGTGTTCTGGGTCCGTGTCTGCTGGGGGTAGTAGTTCTCCAAATAAATACGCAGCCAGCTGAGTGTTACATCAGGCGTGCGCCAAATTATTTCCTGGCTCTGAAATCACCGGTCTGTTGCAGTTAATAACAGTGCAACACTGCAGTTCCGTGACACAGTCCAGGGACAGAATTGTGTAGACAGGGGCAGAAGACATATATTATAGATTGAATATACGCAGTGGTCCTTTTGAAAAAAATCTTGAAAAAAATCTATTTGGCCTGCCTGTCACTGTGCTCAGTGTTCTGGGTCCGTGTCTGCTGGGGGTAGTAGTTCTCCAAATAAATACGCAGCCAGCTAAGTGTTACAGCAGGCTTGCGCCAAATTATTTTCTGGCGTTCCGTAACCGAACTCAGCCTCCAACCACAGGCCAATATGCGGCACATTTAATTACAGCGTTGTGTTTCTGCATTCCTGGTAATACAGCATGCTGAGGGGTAGGGGTAGGCCTAGAGGACGTGGGCGCGGCCGAGGACGCGGAGGCCCTAGTCCGGGTGTGGGCACAGGCCGAGCTCCTGATCCAGGTGTATCGCAGCCGACTGCTGCGGGATTAGGAGAGAGGCACATTTCTGGCGTCCCCACATTCATCGCACATTTAATGGGTCCACGCGGTAGACCTTTATTAGAAAGTGAGCAGTGTGAGCAGGTCCTGTCGTGGATGGCAGAAAGTGCTTCCAGCAACCTATCGTCCACCCAGAGTTCTGCGCCGTCCACTGCTGCAACTCAGAATCCTCTGGCTGCTGCTCCTCCTTCCTCCCAGCCTCCTCACTCCATGAAAATGAGACATTCTGAGGAGCGGGCAGACTCCCAGGAACTGTTCTCGGGCCCCTGCTCAGATTGGGCAGCAGTGGTTCCTCTCCCACCAGAGGAGTTTATCGTGACTGATGCCCAACCATTGCAAAGTTCCCGGGGTCCGGGGGATGAGGCTGGGGACTTCCGGCAACTGTCTCAAGACCTTTCAGTGGGTGAGGAGGCCGATGACGACGAGACACAGTTGTCTATCAGTGAGGTAGTAGTAAGGGCATTAAGTCCGAGGGAGGAGCGCACCGAGGATTCTGAGGAAGAGCAGCAGGACAATGAGGTGACTGACCCCACCTGGTTTGCTACGCCTACTGAGGACAGGTCTTCAGAGGGGGAGGCAAGGGCAGCAGCAGGGCAGGTTGCAAGAGGCAGTGCGGTGGCCAGAGATAGAGGCAGGGCCAGACCGAATAATCCACCAACTGTTTCCCAAAGCGCCCCCTCGCGCCATGCCACCCTGCAGAGGCCGAGGTGCTCAAAGGTCTGGCAGTTTTTCACTGAGAGTGCAGACGACCGACGAACAGTGGTGTGCAACCTTTGTCGCGCCAAGATCAGACGGGGAGCCACCACCACCAGCCTCACCACCACCAGCATGCGCAGACATATGATGGCCAAGCACCCCACAAGGTGGGACGAAGGCCGTTCACCGCCTCCAGTTTGCACCGCTGCCTCTCCCCCTGTGCCCCAACCTGCCACTGAGATCCAAGCCCGCTCTGAGGACACAGGCACTACCGTCTCCTGGCCTGCACCCACACCCTCACCTCCGCTGTCCTCGGCCCCATCCAGCAATGTCTGTCAGCGCAGCGTCCAGCCGTCGCTAGCGCAAGTGTTTGAGCGCAAACGCAAGTACGCCGCCGCGCACCCGCACGCTCAAGCGTTAAACGTGCACGTAGCCAAATTTATCAGCCTGGAGATGCTGCCGTATAGGGTTGTGGAAACGGAGTCCTTCAAAAGTATGATGGCGGCGGCGGCCCCGCGCTACTCAGTTCCCAGTCGCCACTACTTTTCCCGATGTGCCGTCCCAGCCCTGCACGACCACGTCTCCCGCAACATTGTACGCGCCCTCACCAACGCGGTTACTGCCAAGGTCCACTTAACAACGGACACGTGGAAAGCACAGGCGGGCAGGGACACTATATCTCCCTGACGGCACATTGGGTGAATTTAGTGGAGGCTGGGACAGAGTCAGAGCCTGGGACCGCTCACGTCCTACCCACCCCCAGAATTGCGGGCCACAGCTCGGTGGTGGTATCTGCGGCGGTGTATGCTTCCTCCACTAAACCACCCTCCTCCTCCTCCTCCAACGCAACCTCTGTCTCGCAATCAAGATGTGTCAGCAGCAGCAGCACGTCGCCAGCAGTCTGTGTCTGCTGGCAGCACAGCGGTGGGCAAGCGTCAGCAGGCCGTGCTGAAACTACTCAGCTTAGGAGATAAGAGGCACACGGCCCACGAACCGCTGCAGGGTCTGACACAGCAGACCGACCGCTGGCTTGCGCCGCTGAGCCTCCAACCGGGCATGGTCGTGTGTGACAACGGCCGTAACCTGGTGGCGGCTCTGCAGCTCGGCAGCCTCACGCACGTGCCATACCTGGCCCACGTCTTTAATTTGGTGGTTCAGCGCTTTCTGAAAAGCTACCCACGCTTGTCAGACCTGCTCGTAAAGGTGCGAAGGCTCTGCGCACATTTCCGCAAGTCCCACACGGACGCTGCCACCCTGCGCACCCTGCAACATCGGTTTAATCTGCCAGTGCACCGACTGCTGTGCGACGTGCCCACACGGTGGAACTCTACGCTCCACATGTTGGCCAGGCTCTCTGAGCAGCGTAGAGCTATAGTGGAATACCAACTCCAACATGGGCGGCGCAGTGGGAGTCAGCCTCCTCAATTCTTTTCAGAAGAGTGGGCCTGGTTGGCAGACATCTGCCAGGTCCTTGGAAACTTTGAGGAGTCTACCCAGGTGGTGAGCGGCGATGCTGCAATCATTAGCGTCACCATTCCTCTGCTATGCCTCTTGAGAAGTTCCCTGCAAAGCATAAAGGCAGACGCTTTGCACTCGGAAACAGAGCCGGGGGAAGACAGTATGTCGCTGGATAGTCAGAGCACCCTCCTGTCTATATCTCAGCGCGGTGAGGAGGAGGAGGAGGAGGAAGATGAGGAGGAGGGGGAAGACACAGCTTGGCCCACTGGTGAGGGTACACATGCTGCTGGCCTGTCATCCTTTCAGCGTGTAAGGCCTGAGGAGGAGGAGGAGGAGGAGGATCCTGAAAGTGATCTTCCTAGTGAGGACAGCCATGTGTTGCGTACAGGTACCCTGGCACACATGGCTGACTTCATGTTAGGATGCCTTTCTCGTGACCCTCGTATTACACGCATTCTGGCCACTACAGATTACTGGGTGTACACACTGCTCGACCCACGGTATAAGGAGAACCTTTCCACTCTCATACCCGAAGAGGAAAGGTGTTCGAGAGTGTTGCTATACCAGAGGACCCTGGCGGACAAACTGATGGTAAAATTCCCATACGACAGCGCTAGTGGCCGAAGGCGCAGTTCCGAGGGCCAGGTAGCAGGGGAGGCGCGGAGATCAGGCAGCATGTACAGCACAGGCAGGACAACACTGTTTAAGGCCCTTGACAGCTTTATGGCTCCCCAGCAAGACTGTGTCACCGCTCCCCAGTCACGGCTGAGTCGGCGGGAGCACTGTAAAAGGATGGTGAGGGAGTACGTAGCCGATCGCACGACCGTCCTCCGTGACGCCTCTTCCCCCTACAACTACTGGGTGTCGAAGCTGGACACGTGGCCTGAACTCGCGCTGTATGCCCTGGAGGTGCTTGCTTGTCCTGCGGCTAGCGTCTTGTCATAGAGGGTGTTTAGTGCGGCTGGGGGACTCATCACAGATAAGCGTACCCGCCTGTCAACCGACAGTGCCGACAGGCTAACACTCATCAAGATGAACAAAGCCTGGATTTCCCCAGACTTCTCTTCTCCACCAGCGGACAGCAGCGATACCTAAGCAAAATACGTAGGCTGCACCCGCGGATGGAAGCATCGTTCTGTATCCCCATCCAAAACGGGGACCTTTTCGCTTCATCAATCTGTGTATAATATTCCTCCTCCTCCTCCTGCTCCTCCTCCTGAAACCTCACATAATCACGCCGAACGGGCAATTTTTCTTAGGCCCACAAGGCTCAGTCATATAATTTTTCTAAACAATTTTTATACGTTTCAATGCTCATTAAAGCGTTGAAACTTTCACCTCAACCAATTTTTATTTTAACTGGGCTGCCTCCTGGCCTAGTTACCAATTAAGCCACATTAACCAAAGCGATTAATGGGTTTCACCTGCCCTCTTGGTTGGCCATGGCCAATTTTTCTGATGTACATTAGTACTGTTGATACAGCAATTTTTGTGGGCCCTCGCCTACAGTGTAATCAAATTAATTTTTAGCCCACCTGCATTACAGCTGACGTTACATCAGCTGTGTTGGGCAATGCAATGGGATATTTTTATGTACCGCCGGTGGGTTCCAGGGAGCCGCCCATGCTGTGGGTCCACAGGGAGTTGTAAATGCATCTGTTTCCACTTCTAAAGAACCCCAGTCTAACTGGGGCATGCAGTGTGGGCCGAAGCCCACCTGCATTAAACATGACATTACTACCTCAGCTGTGATGGGCAATGCAATGGGATATTGTTATGTACCGCCGGTGGCTTCCTGGCACCCACCCATGCTGTGGGTCCACAGGGAGTTGTAAATGCATCTGTTTCCACTTCTAAAGAACCCCAGTCTGACTGGGGCATGCAGTGTGGGCCGAAGCCCACCTGCATTTCATCTGACGTTAGCTCTGCTGTCCAGGGCACTGCAATGGGATACATTTATGTACAGCGGGTGGGTTCCAGGGAGCCACCCATGCTGTGGGTGCACACGGAATTCCCATTGCGGAGTTGTACCTGCCTGTGACTATTTATAAAAAACCACGGTCTGACTGGGGCATGCAGACACCTTGACAGAATAAAGTGTGTGGCACATAGGTTCCCCATTGCTATGCCCACGTGTGCAGCTCCAGATGGAGGTGGCACAGGATTGGATTTCTCATTGCTTCTGTACAGCATTGTGGACTATCGCCCCGTCCCTTTTAAAGAGGGTCGCTGCCTTGCCGTGCCAACCCTCTGCTGTGTGCGCCTGCGGTTCCTCTGGCAGACGCACTTATAAATAGACATGAGTGTGGCGTGGCATGAGGGCAGCTGAAGGCTGCGCAGGGACACTTTGGTGTGCGCTGTGGACACTGCGTCGTGCAGGGGGGGGGGGGGGGGTTGGGCAGCATGTAACCCAGGAGAAGTGGCAGCGGAGTGTCATGCAGGCAGTGATTGTGCTTTGTTGGAGGTAGTGTGGTGCTTAGCTAAGGTATGCATTGCTAATGAGGGCTTTTCAGAAGTAAAAGTTGTTGGGGGGGGGGCCCACTCTTGCCGCTATTGTGGCTTAATAGTGGGACCTGTGAACTTGAGATGCAGCCCAACATGTAGCCCCTCGCCTGCCCTATCCATTGCTGTGTCGTTCCCATCACTTTCTTGAATTGCCCCGATTTTCACAAATGAAAACCTTAGCGAGCATCGGCGATATACAAAAATGCTCGGGTCGCCCATTGACTTCAATGGGGTTCGTTATTTGAAACGAACCCTCGAGCATCTCGAAAAGTTCGTCTCGAGTAACGAGCACCCAAGCATTTTGGTGCTCGCTCATCTCTACTTATAAATCATAGTATTCTGCTAAATTGCAACCCTGGTAAAATCAGACTAAGCATGTACTGAGCCTGCACCACAAAACGAAGGGAAAAAATAGCAAGGTCCTAAAAGGCACACACTGAGCATGCTCGGAAAGGCTCAACTGCCATTTACTGGGCTGATTACATCATCGCACATTGGGATTGACCGTGTATGAGGGAGGCACTCTATACGATTGGCCTGAGGAACTATACTACATCATTGGCTTTCTCTCTATTGGCCTCCCAGCATGCAGTGTCTCTTGGTCGTCAGTCAAATGGGAGAATCCTTCCCTCATTTTATATTGTCATCTAGGTTGGTGTGCCTCAAGTAACCCCAGACCCCTGAGGATGCCACTTGGCAAAACATGTTGAGGAGGTTTCTATATTTCTTTTAGCTCAAACACGCAGACCTGAAGATATTATTTAAGCAGAGCCATTAGTCTGCAGCAGTAGCCTACTTGATATATTGTATAAATACTAGACATTTAGGAGAGCTCTATGAAGCACAGTATGCAGCATATTGCAGCAGCATGAAATTAAAGGTGGGTTAGCGCTCCCACGTTTGTTAGGCGGCTGTTTGTATTCTTAATTCTTATTCCTCTTGTATTTTAATTTAGTTCAATAAAAGTTAGATTTTAATGAAGATATTTATTCACAGACTTTCTTGCCTCTTGGGCAGTTTTGGTCTTAATGTTAAATACCCTGATGTGACATCACTAGTGTGTTTTCATCAGGGAAGGTGCTATGACATCATAACTGTGTTTCAGTCAGTTAAGGCTCCTTTACACTTGTGAGTGCAATATCGCCATGAGAAAATTGCAGCAAGATCACATATTTGCTCATGCAAAGTTTGAGCATAAGCAATGCTATTGCATGAGAAATATTCTGGCATTGCATTACTGCTGCCTGCGATTTTCTTGCGCTATAGATGACAATAGGAGTTACTGATGTTAAAAATGCATCACACAAACATTGCAAGTTGCGATGTAACAAAACAGAGGCAGCTTAGGGAAACATTGGTGATAAAAAAAACGCAGAAAGATAGGGCAGGCAGCGATTTCCAAAACTCGCAACATTGCAGTACACAAAACATCGCAAATGGGAATGAAGCAATTGAAAAGCATGGGTTTCATAATTCTGAGTTTTCTCGCACTCTAGCATTGCTCAAAAATTGCGCAATTTTCTCACAAATGTGAAGGCAGCCTTAGGTCACACATGGGTCCTTTTCACCTGCTTCAAGACATTCCAACATAAGTAATTCCATGATGCATGGCTTTAAAAAAATAACGTGCATTACCCACAAGACCCAGCGGAGTAGGGTGAGCAATGCCACTTGGTAAAAAGTCATACTTTGATTTGAAGGAATGCTGCCATCCAATAGGTGGCGCTGGAGAGGTATTGTACCATCTTCCTTGTTTGCAGGTCTGAAATAGAGCTTTCACATTCCCCGTCACTGGACTGATTATTTACTGTTATGGTCATCTCCCCCTGCTATTTATCTAAATGATATTGATCCCAACATATCTGTGCCCTCTTACCCTCGGTTTCTGTTATTTATCTAGTACAAGTTAAGTTCACCATGTCCCTGCCCTCCCATGTGATTATGTGTAGTTATTAAACACGCCGTTAGTTTTTTTCCATTTTTGCTTGAAGAAGGACCCTGTGAGGTCCAAAAGCTGGCTATAAAATCATGTATTTTTATTAGCCATTTAAAGGTATCATATCTACAGGATTACTTGATTTCTCTTACTAAGAACCATCACATTTTGCTCTACTGGCTAACACAGTACCAAACTTTTTTTTTTCATTTTATCACAAGTTGCCATGACATCACAAATAGGTGTCAGTCAGGTGAGCTCCTCTAACATCAGAAGTGGCTTTCATTTGGAAAACTACTGTGACATCACATGTGAGCATCTATCAGGTAAGCTGCTGTAACATTACAAGAAGGCTTCAGTATGATGAGCTGCTGTGACATCACAAAAATATTTCCATCAGATACATTGCTGTGACATCACAAATGTGTTTCTGTCAGGTAAGATAATACAACATCACAAGTGGGCTTCAGTTCAGTAGGTTGCTGTGAAAACGTAAGTGATTTTCAGTCAGATGAGCTGCTGTGACATCATCACACTAGTGAATATTAATGATGTGGCTTTTGGATCCCAGAGGCACCATTGGAGGACGCATGCCGTCCCTGATATACTGTTACTAAAACTCAGTGCAGAGAAACTTCAGAAATCTTGTACAGGCAGGAAGTGTGTTTGTAGC
Organism: Eleutherodactylus coqui; assembly: GCF_035609145.1. Classification (NCBI taxonomy): domain Eukaryota; kingdom Metazoa; phylum Chordata; class Amphibia; order Anura; family Eleutherodactylidae; genus Eleutherodactylus; species Eleutherodactylus coqui. The sequence goes on along the minus strand of NC_089841.1, from coordinate 187,136,504 downwards.
TTTGTGTCACCCTGAGCACACAGATACACTGCACTGTCTTCAGGGGTGACATCCAGTATATTGAGGACACTGGACTTTCTCTGATCACTGAAGATTAATCTCAGTTTATGGTTGTCTGATGATGTAGTGTCCTTGTAATCATGTATTAAGTACACAGGTCCCTGACCAGGAGATAACCTGTACCAGTGGATGAAGTCAGATGTAGTTAGTGAGGGATGTTCACACGTGAGATTCAAGTCCTTTCCAGCCGAGGTCTCCAGTTTGGGTGTCTGAATTATATTGGAGGTGCAAGGAGAACCTGGAAAGGAATGGCAGATAATTTTTTAGAGTTTCGCTGAGCTGTGCAAAAAAAAAAAATCCAGTAAAAGGAATCTATCATTAATGTTAGGACTGTAAGAAATTAACTCTGAAATCATTTTTTCCATTTAAAGCTATGTCTATTATTGAGATTTCTACTCACATAGAAAGAAGATGAAAATGGCGCTGAAACGAAACATCTTCCATACACTGATTTATAGTAAACAGTAGAATAGAACAGATAAGGCACAGATCCATACACGTATGTGTGCAGAACTTAGTCACTATGCTTTTAACCTTACATTTCCTCTTTAACCTTCCCTTTATGCTTTCTAGAGCAAAGCTACACCCCTAACACATAAAGAGCTGCCTAGAATGTAATTTAGCCTTGAAGTCATAGTGCCACCTAGTGAGGCATAGCTGAAATCTATATGAGGAGAAATATATCAAATGTACATTGGGAAAGTAATCCAAATATATCCACGTACAGAGTTTAGAATGTTTTCAATACCCCTCAACCCTAGTAGCATTCATTTATCCATAGTTGGAGTTCTGAAAACCCCTTCCACAATTGGTATACAATTCCAAGTCAAAATCAAAACATGCTGCAAATTTAATGGCTAACAGTTATTTATTTCCAATATCATAGTTTCTTTCAGCAGGTGATATGATATGTGACAAAAATGCACATGAGTCTAGTTGCATCCTGTCTCCGACCCGTTGAGACAAGATGGCTCCCACATCAGAATTGGAGGTGTCCACTTCCATAACAAAGACTAATTCTGGACTTAAATGAACCCTTTGCTGCTCAAAGAGGGCACTACTGTCATGCTTTGAGATCTCTGTCCAAGCATCCGACCAGTAGTATGTTTTTAGGTAAGAAATCTGTACGTAAATGGTGAACTGGTAACTTCATGTGTGTGTAGTGTCTAGAGATGAGCGAGCACACTCGTCCGAGCTTGATGCTCGTTACTCGAGACGAGCACCACGCGGTACTCAAGTCAATTGCATTTCCTTCCCCGCATGTTTAGCGCCATTTTCTAGCCAATAGACATGGAGGGAAGGCATTACCACTTCCTGCTGTGATGTGCCAGACCTATCCCACCCCCCAGCAGTGAGTGGCTGAGCCGATGAGGTGACCGCCAAGTACTTAAAGTGGTCCCGCCCGTGGCTCACCTTAGATGCATGCTGGCAGAGGTTCGGGAAAGTGCTGCTGCTCATATAGGGAAAGTGTTAGAGTAGGGTCCAGTCTTCAAGAACCCCAACGGTCCTTCTTAGGGCTACTCACTCTTCATAGTGTGCATTACTGTTGTGGCTGGCTAGGAGCAGTAGTGCACCATTTTTTTTTTTCATCTCGGGCTATGCAGGCCATTTCAGCTATAGCGTTCTCAGTCTGCAGTGTATTATGCAGAGTTTAGGGAAAGAGATGCTGCTGACCGTGTGCATTTTAGTTGTGGCGTGCTGGGAGTTGTAGTGCATCCATTTTTTATTAGGCATCTAGGCCTGTTCTCAGCCTTTCAGTAATCGTGTTCTCAGGCTGCAGTGCCATACAACCAGCTCTCACCGTGAAACTGCACTCTAATATTTCCTAGCCTACTGCGAACGACTTCAGTTATACCGTTCTGTGTCTGCAGTGCATTAGATACAGAGTGTTGGGGCACAGCCACTTCTATAGGGAAAGTTATACACTATACAGTCCTGATCCTTCGTGCAAAAACCACAAAGCTCCTACTTAGAGCTACATCTGACCGTGTGCATTATACGGTCAGATTGTATAATGCACACGGTCTCACTCTCATCGCTAAATAGTACGCAAATATTTCCAGTGCCACTGCAGAGCATTTCAGCTATACCATTGTATGTGTGCAGTGCCTTAGGCAGAGGTCTCACTCTAATCGCTAAATAGTACGCAAATATTTCCCGGGCCACCGCAGAACAGGTTTTCACAGATAGCATTCACTGTGTTGGGTGAAATAGCTGCAGGTATTCGCAATATCCACTGGCTTTATAGCTTTCTGCACCTGTGGAGAGCGTCTCACAATACCCTTTCCTTGGATGCGGTGAAGTAGCCACAGTTAGCAGCACTATCCACTGGCTTTCTAGTTTTCTCCCACTCCATACAGCCTCTCTTCTCTACAAGTCTCTGTGAGCCGTAAATGACCCCTAGGTATCAGCGCAAGACAGGTGCCCTAATTTTTTCCGGTCACAGCATAGAGCCTCCATTATCTACAAGTCTCTGGCTGCTCCTCCTTCCTCCCAGTCTCCTCACTCCATAAAATGACAGATTCTGAGCAGGCAGACTCCCAGGAACTGTTCTCGGGTCTGTGCCCTGAGTGGGAAAAAAGTGTTCCTCTCTCACCTGAGGAGTTTGTCGTGACCGAAGCCCAACATCTGGAAAGTTCCCGGAGTCCGGCTGATGAGGCTAGGGACTTCCGGCAACTGTCTCTGGAGCTTTTTGCGGATGAGGATGATGAGACACAGTTGTCTGTCAGTGAGGTAGTAGTAAGGGCAGTAAGTCCGAGGGAGGAGTGCACAGAGGATTCGGAAGAAGAGCTGCTGGACGATGAGGTGAATGACCCCACCTGGCTTGCTAAGCCTACTGACGACAGGGCTTCAGAGGGTGTGGCAATTGCAGCCGCAGGACAGGTTGGAAGAGGCAGTAAGGTGGCCAGGGGTAGAGACAGGTTTCCCAAAGCATCCTCTCGCAGCAAGCCTCTGTGCAGAGGGCTAGGTGTTCAAAGGTGTGGATGTTTTTTAGTGAGAGCGGGGACAACCGTCGAACAATGGCGTGCAACCTGTGCCGCACCAAGATCAGCCGGGGAGCCACCACTACCAGCCTCACCACCATCAGCATGCACAGGTATATGATGGCCAAGTGGGGCGTAGGCCATTCATCGCCTCCAGGTCACACCACTGCCTCTTTCCCTGTGCCACAACCTGGCACACAGATACAATCACCCATCCAGAATGCAGGCACGAGTGCCTACCGGCCTGCACCCACACTCTCACCTCCACGGTCCACCACTCCATCCAGCACTGTCTCTCAGCGCAGCATTCAGCTGTCGCTAACACAAGCGTTGGAGCGAAAGCGGAAATACGCCGCCACCCACCCGCATGCACAAGCTTTAAACGTGCACATTGCCAAATTAATCAGCCTGGAAATGCTGCCATGCAGGGTTGTGGAAACGGAGGCTTTCAAAAACATGATAATGCTGCCATCCTCAGGACACTGCAACATTGGTTTCAGCTGCCAGAGCACCGACTGCTGTGCGACGTGCACACGTTCTGGAATTCTACGCTGCACATGTTGGCCAGGCTGTACGAGCAGCGTAGAGCAATTGTGGCATACCAGCTGCAACATGGGCGGTGGAGTGGTAGTTAGCCTCTACAGAGGAGTGGGCATGGTTGGTATACATCTGCCAGGTCCTCGGAAACTTTGGGGAGTCTACCCAAATGGTGAGCGGCGATGCGGCCATCATTAACGTTACCATCCCACTGCTTTGCCTGCTGACAACTTCGCTGCTAAGCATAAAGGCCGATGCTTTGCGGTTAGAACAGGAGACATGGGGGATGACAGTATGTCGCTTGATAGCCAGACCGCCCTCACGTCTATATCTCAGCGCGTTTTGGTGGAGGAGGGTGAGGGGGAGGAGGAGGAGTAGCGGGAAAGAGACTGCTGGCCACACAGCAGAGGGTACGTATGCTGCTTACCTCTCATCTGTTCAGCATGTATGGGCTGAAGAGGAGGAGGAGGAAGATCCTGAAAGTCATATTCCTAGTGAGGACAGCGATGTGTTGCGCACTGGGACCCTAGCACACATGGCTGACTTCATGTTAGGCTGCCTTTCCCAAGACCCTCGCGTTAGACACATTCTGGCCAACACTGATTACTGGGTGTACACCCTTCTAAACCCACGGTATAAGGAGAAGCTTTCCACTCTCATTCCCGAAGAAGAAAGGGGTACGAGAGGGATGCAATACCATAGGGCCCTGGTGGAAAAAGTAATGCTAAAGTTCCCATTTGACACCACTAGCGGCAGAAGACACAGTACAGAGGGCCAACTAGCAGGGGAGGCGCAGGGATCAGGCAGGGGAACACTCTCCAAGGCCTTTGCCAGTTTTATGGCTCCTCAGCAAGACTGTGTCACCACTCCCCAGTCAAGGCTGAGTCGGGGGGAGCACTGTAAAAAGATGGTGAGGGAGTGCATAGGCGATCGTACCACTGTCCTCCGTGATGCCTGTGCTCCATACAACTATTGGGTGTCAAAGCTGGACACGTAGCACGAACTTGCGCTGTACGCTCTGGAGGTCATGGCCTGCCCTGCTGCTAGCGTCTTGTGAGAGAGGGTGTTTAGTGCAGCTGGGGGAATCATCACGGATAAGCGTACCCGCCTGTCAACTGCCAGCGCCGACATGCCTACATCTATAAAGATGAACAGAGACTGGATTTCCCCAGACTTCTCTTCTCCACCGGTGGAAAGCAGCGGATCCTAAAGACTCTTTTAGCTGCAACAGGGAAAATATGCATCCTCTCTCTAACCCCAAAAAAGGGGAGAAGTAGCGTGGCCTATCCCTTTCGGATCTTCCTCCTCCTCCTCCTAAAGCAGCATGTCATCATGCTGAGCTGCCAATTTTTCTCCGGACCAAAAGGCTCTGTTAAAACCAATGTTTTCGGAGGGCTGCCTTCAGGCTCTGTTACAAATAAAGCAACAACAAGCTGTATCTTTAAAAAATGTTTATGGGTTTCACCTGCCCTCTGGGTTAAGCAATTTTTCAGGGGTACACTTGTACTCTTGGTACACCAATTTTTCAGGTCTTCGCCTATAGTCTTAGCCAACAATTTTTTCCTGCCTTCGCCTATACTCTTGGGAAACTCATTTTTTCAGGTGTTCGCCTATACTCTTGCAATAGAAATGTTTCAGGGATTTGCCTGTACTCTTGCTACAGAAAGGTTTCAGGGGTCTGCCTATACATTTGCTACTAAAAGGTTTGAGGGGTTCGCCTATACACTCGCTACTGAAAGGTTTGAGGGGTCCACCTATACTTTTGCTGCTAAAAGGTTTAAGGAGTCCGCCTATAGTTTTGCTACAGAAATGTTTCCGGGGTCCACCCATACTCTTGCTACTTAAAAGGTTTGAGGGGTTCTCCTACACTCTTGCTACAGAAATGTTTCAGGGGTTCGCCTATACTGTGAGTGCACAAAGGTTTCCCATTGCGGTGTTTTAGCTACCTGGCACAAATACACGGAATGACTAGGGCAGAAGTGTGGGCCGAGGTCGTGGGTGGGGTGAAACTCTGCCATGTTTGAGCACTCTGATTTCTTCATGTGTAATACTGTCTTTGGGTTTCATGGGCTCACCTATGCTGTGGGTGCACAAAGATTTCCCACTGCGGTGTTTTGGCTATCTGGCACAAATACACTGAATGACTTGGGTAGGGCGCAGAAGGCTTCCCCCATTGCGGTGTTCTTCTATCTGACACCTACACAGAATGAAGTGTGGGGACACACGAATTTCCCATAGCTATGTAATTCATGGCACCTTGGGTCACACAAGGTGGAGGCTGGGACCGAGCCTGACCCTGGGCCCGCCCACGTGCTTCCCACACAGAGTATTGCGGGTCCTACCTCGGTCATGGGTTCTTGAGCTTCTCATGCCACCTCCTCCTCCTGCATGGGGTCTGGGGATCTGCGCTGGTCGACATGTATTTGCTCTAATGTTGCCACAGTTATCTTAAACACTGGTTTGGACCAATCAAAAGAAGCATAACTGAATTAAGGAGACATTCACAGCAGTACTAGCATCTGAGTCTGCTTTAGGCCCATGATTGCTGAGGGTGTAGCCAGAGGCAGAGGTCCTTGGCAGGGTGAGACTCTGCCATGTGTGGGCACTCTGATTTCTTCATATTTAAAACTTTCCTTGGTTTTCAGGGGCTCGACTATGCTGTGGTTGCACAAAGATTTCCCATTGTGGTGTTTTAGCTATCTGGCACAAATATACTGAATAACTAGGGCAGAAGTGTGGGCCGAGGTCGTGGGTGGGGTGAAACTCTGCCATGTTTGGGCACTCTGATTTCTTCATATTTAATACTTTCCTTGGGTTGCAGGGACTCACCTATGCTGTGGGTGCAAAGTTTTCCCATTGCAGTGTTTTACCTATCTGGCACAAATATACTGAATGACTTGGGTAGGGCGCAGAAGGCTTCCCCCATTGCGGTGTTCTGCTATCTGACACCTACACAGAATGAAGTGTGTGGGGACACATGGATTTCCCATAGCTATGTAAGTCACGGCACCTTGGGTCACACAAGGTGGAGGCTGGGACCGAGCCTGACCATACCTCGGTCACGGTTTCTCAGGTTTATTATGCCACCTCCTCCTCCTGCTTTGGGTCTGGGGATCTGCGCTGGTCGACATGTATTATCTTTCGTGCTACAAATTACCACAGTTATCCGGGATACTGGATTGGAGCATTCACAGGAAGCGTAACGATTTCATGAGACTTTGACAGGGTCACTGTATACCTGTGGTGGCTACTTTTGCGACACCTCCTGCTTCAAACCAATCTTTGGTGTTAGTATGCGCTGCTGCATTGTGGAGATGTGTAGAAGTACTGGCACCGAGTCCCCTTTATGCCCACGTTTGCGGCTCCTGACAATTTTGTGACGGAGGTGGCATGGGATTGGAATGATGATCGTACATCAATTTATCATCAATTCTCATCAGCATTGTGGATTATCGTCCACAATTTCAAAGAGGGTCGCTGCCTGGCCCTGCCAACCCTCTGCAGTGTGTGTCTCTGGTTCCTCCTCATCGCAGACGCACTTATAAATAGACATGAGGGTGGTGTGGCTATGAAGCGAGCGTGTGGCATGAGGGCAGCTGAATGCTGCGCAGGGAAAATTTTGTGTGCAATGTGGATGCAGGCTCGTGCGGGGGGGGGGGGGGGGGGGTGTTGGGGGGGTTGGACAGCAATGCCAGCATGTAACGCAGAAGAAGAGGCAGCAGTGTCACCCACAGGCGGTGTTTGTCCTTGGTTACAGCTAGTGTGGTGCTTAGCTAAGATGTGCTAGCGCATGTACCATGCTGCTTATGATCTGTCCCAAGTAAATTGTTAGGGGAGTGACTGCCAGGCTCTTCCCCCCAATTTGGCTTAATAGTGGGACCGGGGTGCCTTAGATGCACCCATGCATGAAGCCCCTGCCGTTCCCTATCCGTTTCTGTGGTGTTTCCATGACTTTCTCATGTTTTCAGGTGTTTCACACAACCTCCCCCATGCGGAGCATCGGTCAGCTTGAAGTATGCTCGAGTCACCCATTGACTTCAATGGGGTTCGTTACTTGAAATGAGCTCTCCAGCATTACTAAAAGTTCGACTCGAGTAACGAGCACCCGAGCATTTTGCACATAATATTTTGTATTTTTTGGCTGTGTTCTCTATTGTGTCTGGTGGTTTCCTGATTCTTGTACAGAGTGTCAGTGTGTCAGTGTCACTGTGTCATCTACTGCACAGTAATACACAGCTGCGTCTTCCCCTCTCACATTCTTTATACAAAGCTGGGTGGTAAAAGAGCTTTTATTCATTGTCATTAAGTATCTTGGGTGCGCATTAAGAGCTGAGTCCAGTCCGTGAGCGCAAATCTCTGGTCCGAGTCCAGGAATGTGCTTGTACCAGATCAGAAGGCGGTAATTTTTTATTGTATGATTACATTTCAGGGTGATATCTTGGTCTTCAATGGCATGAAAATCAGGATCCTGTGACACCTGAGTATCTGACTGCACATCTGGGAAAGACAAAACCATTGCAAGCATTTAAATAAATTAATTTAAATAAATGATATTGAAATGAGAAACAAATGTCACTAAAATATACTGAAGTAGAATTGTCCATCTTAAATTATTATTATTTGTGCTCATTCTATTTAGGATATGAAAAAGCAATATGTATCTACCCATACATTATTTACTACAGTGTAACATTATGTAACCAATTATTACAATGTAGCAAAATGTGATATAAAACAGTAAACAAAACCTCCTCACCTGTAATAATAGTAAATAGTAGGAGGGCTGGAAGGATCGTTCTGCTGTTAGTCCACATCTTGTACTGTGTGTTCTGCACGTTGTATCATCAGGTGTCTGAGGACTGTGAAGAGGAGATGTGACATACAGCACAGACCACACCTCAGTCCTTCCTGTCACATCACATATGTGTTTAAAGCATTGCTGTCATCAGAATATGCAGTGCTATGTAAAGACAACATATTATCCCAATATATCCACTGAGTTATTTTACCAAAAGGCAAAACAAAAAACTGTGGCATTTGTATGACGACATGAAGAAAGAGTGCTGTAAACTTAGTTATTAGTCTGCTGTATTCATAAGCCCTGAGCTCCCCATATATCTTCTTACCTCCTCATCAATAATTCACAGTTGCTTAATTGGTCCATATCAGCTATTATACAGTAACACAATGGCATATTTTTATTAAAGGGTTGTAATGGTTTACAAAAATATTTCCCCAAAACAGTGCCACACCTGTCCACAGGTTGTGTCTGGTATTGCAAGTCGGCTTTTTTCCCCTTTGCAGTAATTTTTATTGGGTTTTGGAGGAGTGGGGGAGGGCGGGGAGTTAAGACATGGAGATATCTGGGAGGATGGTTGTAAAAGGGATTGTATGCTAGATAGGTGAGGGATACTATGACAGCCAAATGTTCCATTTGAATATAAAGGAATCAAGTGTTCCACTTAGAATTGCCAGCATTGTTTAATAGATACATTTAGATGAGACCATAGAAGCTATTCCTTCTATAGAAGAAATTTTAGAGATTTTCCAATTATGAACAATTGTGAGACGTGAATGGAGGTGAGCTGCATTTCCAGATACAACCTACAGACAGGTGTGGTGTTTTTTTTTGGAATACAGCTGCCATGTTTTTATTATCTTGTAGAATCCATTAAAGAAAACCTGTCAGCAGGGTCATGCTGCTCGAACCTCAGGCATCATGAATGCAAGATTGGGACTTGCAACTGTGAATATTTTAGTACTTCGATAAACATATGTACAAACATGCTCATAGCAATGCAGCATATTTGTGCATGAACAAGGCTTGGAGAGGGCAATCAGGCCGTCACGCACGAGTCTGCACATAGTACTGTAATTTCTTACACTTGCAGGGCCAGTTCACACACGTGTGATACTCCTTTACCATAGACTTCAATGGATGTTAAAACTTAAAGGGGTTGTCCCACGCCAAAACGGGTTGTTTTTTTTTTCAATAGCCCCCCCGTTCGGCGCGAGACAAACCCGATGCAGGGGTTTAAAGAAAAAAACGGATAGTACTTACCCGAATCCTCGCGCTCCAGTGACTTCTTACTTACCTTGCGAAGATGGCCGCCGGGATCTTCACCCTCGGTGGACCACAGGTCTTCTGTGCGGTCCATTGCCGATTCCAGCCTCCTGATTGGCTGGAATCGGCACGTGACGGGGCGGAGCTACGAGGAGCAGCTCTCTGGCACGAGCGGCCCCATTCAGAAGGTAGAAGACCGGACTGCGCAAGCGCGTCTAATCGGGCGATTAGACGCTGAAAATTAGACGGCACCATGGAGACGAGGACGCTAGCAACGGAGCAGGTAAGTGAATAACTTCTGTATGGCTCATAATTAATGCACAATGTACATTACAAAGTGCATTAATATGGCCATACAGAAGTGTATACCCCAACTTTGTTTCGCGGGACAACCCCTTTAATAAGGGCAAGCTTTTCCCTAAGATTCACACAGTGTCACACCCTTCCCCTTGCTTTATTTGAACCTACCATAGACTGCTATGGCAGTTTAGCAACATAAAATGCAGAAAAACAGGGCAGGTCTTATCTTTTCATCTTTTAAAAACCATTGGGAAGAGTCATGGGGGCGGGGTCTAAGACACAGACAGTTCTCTCCCGATTCACAAACAGGGAGTAAGCTGTCAATCTAAGGCAGGGGTGTCAAACTCAATTTCACCGAGGGCCGCATCAGGCTTATGGTGACCTTCAAAGAGCCGATTGTAAGGCCGCCTGCAGACGGCCGGGTCAGATCCCGCTGCGTGAATTCTCGCAGTGGGACCCGACGCGCGCCCCTGCAGGAACCAGTGCGATACTTACCTTCTCCCGCGGCTCCAGCTCTGTCATGTGCCGGCTGCGGGGCAGACAGCGATGCGCAGAGTGGAGCCAGCGGCCGGGGAGTGACATTACTGTGCGGGGCTCGCAGAGCCCCGCACAGAAATAGAGCATGCCGCGATTTGTTTTCTGCATGAGATTTCACGTGGACAAATCGCGGCCTTCTGCATAGGATTGTGTTTTCTAACACAAACCTATGGCAGCTTCCACAGGCGGAAATTCTGCGGGAAATCCCGCCGCGGAATTTCCGCCCATGTGCATGGGCCGTGCAAATACGTGGTGAACCTATGTATTCACTGCATATTTGCACACCATTTCAATGGGCCCACCTGCGTTCATTTTTACAAATGCAAATATACAGGCCTAAGCGGTTTTCGATAGCGCAAATACGCAGCATATTTGCGCGATCGAAATACAATTACACCCGTGTGAATGAGCCCTAATAGTGACCATGATAGTGTCCCCAGTAAAAATAATGACCCCCCACAGTGGCCCAATTAGTAATATTAACCCCCTCAGTAATAATACCCCCTCAGTAATGAGCCCCCCCTCAGCAATAAGAAGCGCCCCCTTCAGCAATAGGAAGCGCCCCCCCTCAGCAATAATAAGAAGCCCCACCCCCACAGTAATGACCTCCCCCAGTAATGAAGCCCCTCAGTAACAGTAATAAGCCCCCCCCAGTAATGACCCCCCCAGTAACAATAATAAGCCCCCCCTCAGTAATGACCCCCGCCAGTAACAATAACAAGCCCCTGCAACCCATATACTTACCTCCTCCCTGCTGTCAGCGTCGCTCCTCCTCTTTTCGCGTTGATTCCCGGATGCACACGGACATCAGTGTGTGTGCCTGGAACGCTTCCTCCCCGAGTCCTCTCCTGCAGAACTGAAGAGCAGGGGACTCAAGGGAGGACGATCCTGGCTGAACACTGATTTCACAATGTGCGCCGGGATCAGCGGTAACAGCGCGATTACCAGCAGAGAGCTGCGGCACCCCTGCTGGTAATCGCTGTAGTGGTGAGCGGCGGCAGCACGCCGCGGGCCACAGAGCACGTTGCAGCGGGCCGGATTCGGCCCACGGGGCTTGTGTTTGACACGTGATCTAAGGAATCCAGATGAGGAGAAGACAACCAAGTTCCTCCACATGACTCTAAGCCCATTGGGTTTTCAAAATAGGTTGTTTCTGAAACACTGCATCGTCTATGAATGAAACATACATGGCCGCTGTGTACACAAGTTCCTGTCACAAGTTCAAGCAGTTATATATACCAGAAAAAAGGATAGTTGGAATAAATTGAACTTTATAAAAACACAAAAACTTATGCTAATAAATTTAGCACATTTTGACCTTAGTCAGAAAAAGCAGAATAGACTTGCACCAATATTTGTGACATTTTCTGGGTTGCATGTTAACCCCTTAATGACGCGGACCTTTTTCTTTTTCCATTTTCGTTTCTTCCTCCCTCCTTTAAAAAAATCGTAACTCCTTTATTTATCCATCGACGTCGCTGTATGAGGGCTTGTTTTTTGCGGGACGAGTTGTGTTTTTCAATGCTGCTATTTAAAGTACCATATAATGTACTGAAAAACTTTTTAAAAATTCTAAGTGGAGTAAAATGAAAAAAAGACGACATTTTGTCATCTTTTAGTGCTTCTTGTTTCTACGGCGCACAAACGTCAACAAAAATGACATGATAACTTTATTCAATGGGTCAGTACGATTACTACGATACCAAACTTGTATAGTTTTTTTTTACTATACTCCTCCTTTTTTTTAAAGACATTTAATTTTTTTCAATTATTTTCTGCGGTCATTTTGTGCGCGCAATAACTTTTTTATTTTTCCGTCCACATAGTTTAGCAAGTGCTCAATTTTGTGGGATGTTCTGTAGTTTTTGATAGTACTAATTTGGAATACATATGACTTTTTGATTGCTTTTTATTGTGTTTTTTCTGGGAGACAGGGTAACTAAAAATGTGCATTTCTGGTGTTCTTTATTTTTTTTTCGGACGACGTTCATGGTGCGGGAAAAATAATGCACTACTTTGATAGTTCGGACTTTTACGGACGCGGCGATACCAAATACATATTTTAAATTTATTTAGATTTTTTAATAATAGATAAAAGGGGGGTGATTTCAACTTTTGCAACTTTCTTTTTTTTCAATTAAAAAAAACTTTATTGATTTTTTTACATTGATTTTTTTTTACATTACTTTAAAGTCCCCCTGGGGCACTTTAACATGCGATGCTTTGATCGCTCCTGTAGTATGACGTAATGCTATAGCATTACGTTATACTGCTTTTTGACAGGCAGTCTATCAAGCCACCCCACGGGGTTGACTTGATAGGCAGTCTGTTATGGCAGCCCTGGGGCCTTTCATTAGGCCCCCGGCTGCCATGACACCTGCATGGCTCCCCCGATCTCACCGCGGGGGACCGTGCGGGACGTTTCGGGGGATTTAAATGCCTCTGTCAGAATTGACAGCGGCATTTAAATGGTTAATAGCCGCGATCGGCTATTGCCCGTGGGCGTCAGCTCTTATAAACAGCTGACGCCCGCACTGTATAAAGAGAGAGTTTGCCCCGCGACCTCTCTTCATACATAGCCCGTCGCTCCATGACGTACCGGTCGTGAAGGGGTTAATAAGTCTGTTTTTTTTTAGTACACTTGGTGTAAATGTTGCAGACTTTTTTGCAGCAGAATTACTTACAGAAAATCTGCAGCATTTTTCAGTACAAGTGTTACCTCCATGCAGACTGTATGAACAGCGACCAACGGGAACGCAACCTCTAGAAAGAAACACTTCACAGAGGCAGAAACAGTCTATAAGTACTTGAATCCCTTTATAGAGTAGACGGAAGTTTGCTAAAACCTAATTTTATTAGTAATACATTAAAAGATGTTTCAGGGCTAGGACAAACACGGATGTTTCAACAATATGTAGATACCCGCAGCACTACAACAAACCCTTATCCAAGGGGAGGCTCTCCCTGCACAGCCGTTAATTAGGAGACGGTTCCAGATCATCCAAAATCTCAGAATATATCCAAAAGAAAGCAGCAGGAGCATCCAGGTGCAGTAAAATAGGTATTATTCCTTATTCCATTCTCAATAATCATGCAACGTTTCGGCCGTTGCAAACAGCCTTTATCAAGCATGCTCCTGCTGCTTTCTTTTGGATATATTCTACAAACACGGAAGTTGGAATGGAAAATTTTCTGGCGCATAGATAATACATCTTGATTCTTAGTGATTAAATGCGATTTGGCAGTTCAGCAGTTCAACGTGTTTCACTGTAAATAGTACAGCTCATCAGGAACCGTAACTTTCCTTCTTGTTTCTTTGCCACTTCTTCTTTAGTGCACTTTTTTTACTTACTTGCAGGTCATACAGTTCATTCACATCTACTCTATGGAGTATATGTAACGGGCCGGCTGGCATTGCCACACACAAGATGGCGTGGCTCACACATGCGCAGTAGCACTAGGATAGTTACCTAGGCCCTCTCAAGATGGCGCAGAATCGCAAGATTTGGATACCGATGCCGCGCATGCGCAATGCGCACAAGGGGACGCCAGAACAATGGAACAGACTCTCACACATGGAGGGATCAGCAAGGCTGCAGCAGCTACAACATGTTTTTGTATGTAATGGAGTGTTGGATATACACATGTTCTTAATGTCCTAATTAGATGTAATTGTCTGTTGGAATCAGGGGGGTGGTAACCTCTCATGTGATTGTGATGCCTGCCCTCGTGTACCTTTTTAAAGGGGGTTTGTGCATATTTGTGATAGCTTGACAAAGACCACCAGGTCGAAACTTTACTGTCAACTTTTATTGTCATGGGGGAATAAAGAAGAATTTCTACTTTGCTAAACCTCGATGCTGCCGTCTCTTTTTGCTCTCTGGAATACGTTTTAGGAATAAGTTCAGATCCCTAGCGGCTCTTGTAATCCGTAAGTCCTGCCACTAATGTGGACAGAAGTGATGCTGTTGGTATCCTGTTATTATTGTCAAGGATGTAATTCAGACACAAACCAAAATAGAACATCAGACATAATACAGACAAAGGCAATACAGACAGAAACCAAACAGACCTGCAGGCATGCAAACCACAAAGGAGACTGACAGAGCAGAGATCTGCACAGCGTGCACCATAAGGGCTTAAACAGATGGGCGTGTTTTAGTTACATACATACAGGACTAACTAAAACCATTGATTTCAATGGTCTCCTTTCCACTATCGGGATTTTAACATTATTCATATTTAGAGATGAGCGAACACCAAAATGTTCGGGTGTTCGTTATTCGTAACGAACTTCCCGTGATGCTCGAGGGTTCGTTTCGAACAACGAACCCCATTGAAGTCAATGGGCGACCAGAACATTTTTGTATTTTGCCGATGCTCGCTAAGGTTTTCATGTGTGAAAATCTGGGCAATTCAGGAAAGTGATGGGAATGACACAGTGACGGATAGGGCAGGCGAGGGGCTACATGTTGGGCTGCATCCTAAGTTCACAGGTCCCACTATTAAGCCACAATAGCGGCAAGAGTGGGCCCCCCCCCCTCCCAACAACTTTTACTTCTGAAAAGCGCTCATTCGCATGGCATACCTTTGCTAAGCACCACACTACCTCCAACAAAGCACAATCACTGCCTGCATGACACTCCACTGCCACTTCTCCTGAGTTACATGCTGCCCAACCGCACCCCCTCCCCCCCACAGCGCACACCAAACTGTCCCTGCGCAGCCTTCAGCTGCCCTCATGCCACACCACCCTCATGTCTATTTAGAAGTGCGTCTGCCACGACGAGGGACCGCAGGCACACACTGCACAGGGTTGGCACGGCTAGGTAGCGACCCTCTTTAATAGGGGCGGGGCGATAGCCCACAATGCTGTACAGAAGCAATGAGAAATACAATCCTGTGCCACCGCCATCAGGAGCTGCACACGTGGGCATAGCAATGGGGAACCTATGTGCCACACACTATTCATTCTGTCAAGGTGTCTGCATGCCCCAGTCAGACTGGTTATATGCACCTTAACAGTAACCGCGTTGGTGGTAATGTGGTGGTGACTGCGGACCTAGTACCACGGTTGTATTTTGTTGGTTTTCGGAATG
This sequence comes from Eleutherodactylus coqui, assembly GCF_035609145.1. Lineage (NCBI taxonomy): Eukaryota > Metazoa > Chordata > Amphibia > Anura > Eleutherodactylidae > Eleutherodactylus > Eleutherodactylus coqui. The sequence continues at coordinate 187,120,923 of NC_089841.1, read as the reverse complement.
TGGCCAGGATTAAGTGGGCCGTGGCGGGGGGATGGTGGGGGGGCTCTCTTGTAGTGTCGGTAAAGGTGAAATTCTTGGACTGCCGCCAGACGAACCAATGCAAAGGCATTTGCCAACAATGTTTTCCCTGTTGGAGGAGGAGGGGGATGTTTTTGAGGCACTACGTGTCCTCTCCACGTGTCCGTGGTTATATGCACCTTAACAGTAACCGCGTTGGTGGTAATGTGGTGGTGACTGCGGACCTAGTACCACGGTTGTATTTTGTTGGTTTTCGGAATGTGGCCAGGATTAAGTGGGCCGTGGCGGGGGGATGGTGGGGGGGCTCTCTTGTAGTGTCGGTAAAGGTGAAATTCTTGGACTGCCGCCAGACGAACCAATGCAAAGGCATTTGCCAACAATGTTTTCCCTGTTGGAGGAGGAGGGGGATGTTTTTGAGGCACTACGTGTCCTCTCCACGTGTCCGTGGTTATATGCACCTTAACAGTAACCGCGTTGGTGGTAATGTGGTGGTGACTGCGGACCTAGTACCACGGTTGTATTTTGTTGGTTTTCGGAATGTGGCCAGGATTAAGTGGGCCGTGGCGGGGGGATGGTGGGGGGGCTCTCTTGTAGTGTCGGTAAAGGTGAAATTCTTGGACTGCCGCCAGACGAACCAATGCAAAGGCATTTGCCAACAATGTTTTCCCTGTTGGAGGAGGAGGGGGATGTTTTTGAGGCACTACGTGTCCTCTCCACGTGTCCGTGGTTATATGCACCTTAACAGTAACCGCGTTGGTGGTAATGTGGTGGTGACTGCGGACCTAGTACCACGGTTGTATTTTGTTGGTTTTCGGAATGTGGCCAGGATTAAGTGGGCCGTGGCGGGGGGATGGTGGGGGGGCTCTCTTGTAGTGTCGGTAAAGGTGAAATTCTTGGACTGCCGCCAGACGAACCAATGCAAAGGCATTTGCCAACAATGTTTTCCCTGTTGGAGGAGGAGGGGGATGTTTTTGAGGCACTACGTGTCCTCTCCACGTGTCCGTTCCATGTAAGCAATAGTAGCACTCAAGACAGGCCCCAGTAACAATTCTGAAGCAGCAGTATAGCGGGAGCGCAGTCTTCGTTCCATGTAAGCAATAGTAGCACTCAAGACAGGCCCCAGTAACAATTCTGAAGCAGCAGTATAGCGGGAGCGCAGTCTTCGTTCCATGTAAGCAATAGTAGCACTCAAGACAGGCCCCAGTAACAATTCTGAAGCAGCAGTATAGCGGGAGCGCAGTCTTCGTTCCATGTAAGCAATAGTAGCACTCAAGACAGGCCCCAGTAACAATTCTGAAGCAGCAGTATAGCGAGAGCGCAGTCTTCAATCCATGTAAGCAATAGTAGCACTCAAGACAGGCCCCAGTAACAATTCTGAAGCAGCAGTATAGCGGGAGCGCAGTCTTCGTTCCATGTAAGCAATAGTAGCACTCAAGACAGGCCCCAGTAACAATTCTGAAGCAGCAGTATAGCGGGAGCGCAGTCTTCGTTCCATTTCAGTAGCCTTAGTATAGCCAAGGCACAAGTGACATTTATGTAGCTAAACTGTAGGCCAACCCCACACACCTTTCTGTACCATGAGTGCAGGCGAAGAACATAGAAATTACTATGATTACACTGTAGGTGAGGGCCCCAAAAAATTGGTGTACCAACAGTACTAATGTACCTCAGTAAAAATTGGCCATGCCCAACCAAGATGGCAGGTGAATCGCTTTGGTTAATGTGGCTTAAGTGGTAACTAGGCCTGGAGGCAGCCCAGTGTAACGAAAAATTGGTTCAAGTTAAAGTTCCAACGCTTTTAAGCTAATTGAAACTTATAAAAATTGTTCTGAAAAATTATTTGAGTGAGCCTTGTGGCCCTAAGAAAAATTGCCCGTTCAGCGTGATTACGTGAGGTTTCAGGAGGAGGAGCAGGAGGAGGAGGAGGAGGAATATTAGACACAGATTGATGAAGCACAAATGTCCCCGTTTTGGATGGTGAGAGAGAACGTAGCTTCCATCCGCGGGTGCAGCCTACGTATTGCTTACGTATCGCTGCTGTCCGCTGGTGGAGAACAGAAGTCTGGCGAAATCCAGCCTTTGTTCATCTTGATGAGTGTTAGCCTGTCGGCACTGTCGGTTGACAAGCGGCTACGCTTATCGGTGATGATTCCCCCAGCCGCACTAAACACCCTCTCCGACAAGACGCTAGCCGCAGGACAAGCAAGCACCTCAAGGGCATACAGGGCTAGTTCAGGCCACGTGTCCAGCTTCGACACCCAGTAGTTGTAGGGGGCAGAGGCGTCACCAAGGATGGTCGTGCGATCCGCTACGTACTCCCTCACCATCCTTTTACAGTGCTCCCGCCGACTCAGCCGTGACTGGGGAGCGGTGACACAGTCTTGGTGGGGAGCCATAAAGCTGGCCAGGCCCTTAAAGACTGTTGCACTGCCTGGGATGTACATGCTGCTCGATCTACGCACATCCCCTGCTACCTTGCCCTCGGTACTGCGCCTTCTGCCACTAGCGCTGTCGGCTGGGAATTTTACCATCAGCTTGTCCGCAAGGGTCCTGTGGTATAGCAACACTCTCGAACCCCTTTCCTCTTCGGGAATCAGAGTGGGCAGGTTCTCCTTATACCGTGGATCGAGCAGTGTGTACACCCAGTAATCCGTCGTGGCCAGAATGCGTGCAACGCGAGGGTCACGAGAAAGGCATCCTAACATGAAGTCAGCCATGTGTGCCAGGGTACCTGTACGCAACACATGGCTGTCTTCACTAGGAAGATCACTATCAGGATCCTCCTCCTCCTCCTCCTCCTCCTCCTCAGGCCATACACGCTGAAAGGATGACAGGCAATCAGCCGGTGTACCGTCAGCAGCGGGCCAAGCTGTCTCTTCCCCCTCCTCCTCATCCTCCTCCTCCTCCTGTACGCGCTGAGAAATAGACAGGAGGGTGCCCTGACTATCCAGCGGCATACTGTCTTCCCCCGCCCCCGTGTCCGAGCGCAAAGCAGCTGCCTTTATGGTTTGCAGGGAATTTCTCAAGATGCATAGCAGAGGAATGGTGACGCTAATGATTGTAGCATCGCCGCTCACCACCTGGGTAGACTCCTCAAAATTACCAAGGACATGGCAGATGTCTGCCAACCAGGCCCACTCTTCTGAAAGGAATTGAGGAGGCTGACTCCCACTGCGCCGCCCATGTTGGAGTTGGTATTCGACTATAGCTCTACGCTGTTCATAGAGCCTGGCCAACATGTGGAGCGTAGAGTTCCACCGTGTGGGCACGTCGCACAGCAGTCGGTGCACTGGCAGCTTAAAGTGATGTTGCAGGGTGCGCAGGGTGGCAGCGTCCGTGTGGGACTTGCGGAAATGTGCGCAGAGCCGGCGCGCTCTTACGAGCAGGTCTGACAAGCGTGGGTAGCTTTTCAGAAACCGCTGAACCACCAAATTAAAGACGTGGGCCAGGCATGGCACGTGCGTGAGGCTGCCGAGCTGCAGAGCCGCCACCAGGTTACGGCCGTTGTCACACACGACCATGCCCGGTTGGAGGCTCAGCGGCGCAAGCCAGCGGTCGGTCTGCTGTGTCAGACCCTGCAGCAGTTCGTGGGCCGTGTGCCTCTTATCGCCTAAGCTGAGTAGTTTCAGCACGGCCTGCTGACGCTTGCCCACCGCTGTGCTGCCACACCGCGCGACACCGACTGCTGGCGACATGCTGCTGCTAACACATCTTGATTGTGAGACAGAGGAGGAGGAGGAGGAGGAGGGTGCTTTAGTGGAGGAAGCATACACCTCCGCAGATACCAGCACCGAGCTGGGGCCCGCAATTCTGGGGGTGGGTAGGACGTGAGCGGTCCCAGGCTCTGACTCTGTCCCAGCCTCCACTAAATTCACCCAATGTGCCGTCAGGGAGATGTAGTGGCCCTGCCCGCCTGTGCTTGTCCACGTGTCCGTAGTTAAGTGGACCGTGGCAGTAACCGCGTTGGTGAGGGCGCGCACAATGTTGCGGGAGACGTGGTCGTGCAGGGCTGGGACGGCACATCGGGAAAAGTAGTGGCGACTGGGAACTGAGTAGCGCGGGGCCGCCGCCTCCATGATACTTTTGAAGGACTCCGTTTCCACAACCCTATACGGCAGCATCTCAAGGCTGATGAATTTTGCGATGCGGACGGTTAACGTTTGAGCGTGCGGGTGCGTGGCGGCGTACTTGCGCTTGCGCTCGAACACTTGCGCAAGCGACGGCTGAACGGTGCGCTGAACTACACTGCTGGATGGGGCCGAGGACAGCGGAGATGAGGGTGTGGGTGCAGGCCATGAGGCGGTAGTGCCTGTGTCCTGAGAGGGGGGTTGCATCTCAGTGGCAGGTTGGGGCACAGGGGGAGAGGCAGGGGTGCAAACCGGAGGCGGTGAACGGCCTTTGTCCCACCTTGCGGGGTGCTTGGCCATCATATGTCTGCGCATGGTGGTGGTGGTGAGGCTGTTGGTGTTGGCTCCCCGGCTGAGCTTTGCGCGACAAAGGTTGCACACCACTGTTCGTCGGTCGTCAGGCGTCTCTGTGAAAAACTGCCAGACCTTAGAGCACCTCGGCCTCCGCAGGGTGGCATGGCGCGAGGGGGCGCTTTGGGAAACACTTGGTGGATTATTCGGTCTGGCCCTGCCTCTACCCCTGGCCACTGCACTGCCTCTTGCAACCTGCCCTGCTGATGCCCTTGACTCCCCCTCTGAAGACCTGTCCTCCTGAGTAAGCGTTGCACACCAGGTGGGGTCAGTCACCTCATCGTCCTGCTGCTCTTCCTCCGAATCCTCTGTGCGCTGCTCCCTGGGACTTACTGCCCTTACTACTACCTCACTGCAAGACAACTGTGTCTGATCGTCATCGTCCTCCTCACCCACAGAAAGTTGTTGAGACAGTTGGCGGAAGTCCCCAGCCTCTTCCCCCGGACCCCGGGAACTTTCGAATGGTTGGGCATCAGTGACGATAAACTCCTCTGGTGGGAGAGGAACCGCTGCTGCCCAATCTAAGCAGGGGCCCGAGAACAGTTCCTGGGAGTGTTCCCGCTCCTGAGCAGGTGTCATTGTAGTGGAGTGAGGAGGCTGGGAGGAAGGAGGAGCAGCAGACAGAGGATTCGGATTGGCAGCAGTGGACGGCGCAGAACTGCGGGTAGACGATAGGTTGCTCGAAGCACTTTCTGCCATCCAGGACAGGACCTGCTCACACTGCTCATTTTCTAATAACCGTCTCCCGCGTGGACCCATTAATTGGGCGATGAATGTGGGGACGCCAGAAACGTGCCTCTCTCCTAATCGCGCAGCAGTCGGCTGCGACACACCTGGATCAGGAGCTTGGCCTGTGCCCACACCCTGACTTGGCCCTCCGCGTCCTCGGCCGCGTCCACGTCCTCTAGGCCTACCCCTACCCCTCAGCATGCTGTATTACCAGTGATTTGATTTCACAGGCAGGAAATAAATTGGCGCAAGACTGCAGGCCAAATATAATTTTTGCCCTTTTTGGAAAACGAAAGGCCCCACTGCCTCTAGTGAATGAATTATCTAAGTTTAATAACTGTGCTGTGTCCCTGCTTATGTGTCACAGAACGTGAGGGTAGCAGAGTTATTATAACTCTTGGAGAGCAGGTATTTTTTTTCCCAATTAAGGAAAGCAAATGGCGAACCCAGCAGTAAAGCGTAGCTGGCTGCGTATGATTTAGCAATGTTTTTCACGCAGCTCACACGTCTCCACAGGCGTAAGGACGGACACAGGCTGGACAAATAGATTTGTTTTCAGTTTTTTCCCACCAACAGGCAGCACTGCGTATATTCAATGAACCTGAGAAGTTTAATAACTGTGCTGTGTCCCTGCTTATGTGTCACAGAACGTGAGGGTAGCAGAGTTATTATAACTCTTGGAGAGCAGGTATTTTTTTTCCCAATTAAGGAAAGCAAATGGCGAACCCAGCAGTAAAGCGTAGCTGGCTGCGTATGATTTAGCAATGTTTTTCACGCAGCTCACACGTGTCCACCGCCCGTAAGGACGGACACAGGCTGGACAAATAGATTTGTTTTCAGTTTTTTCCCACCAACAGGCAGCACTGCGTATATTCTATGAATAATAACTGTGTTGTGGCCCTGCCTACACAATTCTTTCCCTGCAGTATCAATGGAGGGTGCAATGGTCTGCAGAGGCGATTTTGAGAAGCCCAAAAAAAATGCAGCACAGCTAACAGCAGCCTGGACAGTACTGCACACGGATAAATATGGCCCTAGAAAGGACCGTTGAGGTTCTTGAAGGCTACACTCACTCCTAACATTTTCCCTGCCTATGCAGCACTTCTGTCCCTAATGCCAGGTGCAACGCTCTGCAGAGCCGATTTTGAGAAGAAAAAAAAATCCCACTGCTAACAGCAGCCAACACACAGCTATCAGTGGCCCTAATAAGGACCTTTGGGGGTCTTGAAGCCTACACTAACTACCAATTCTTTCCCTACAGCAGCTCCGGTACAAACAGCACTGTCCCTCATCTAACTCACACCGCATCTGAGGCGAGCCGCGGGAGGGGCCGACTTTTATATTAGGCGAACACCTGATCTCGCCAGCCACTCACAGCAGGGGGGTGGTATAGGGCTTAAACGTTGCAGGGGGAAGTTGTAATGCCTTCCCTGTCTTTCAATTGGCCAGAAAAGCGCGCTAACGTCTCAGAGAAGGAAGTGAAAGTAACCAGAACACCGCATGGTGTTCGTCACGAATAACGAACATCCCGAACACCCTAATATTCGCACGAATATCAAGCTCGGACGAACGCGTTCGCTCATCTCTATTCATATTATGTGCAAGGAAAGATAGGACATGCTCTACATGCGTGAAAAATAGAACAGGATCCATGTTCGCGTGTTTTGTTTTTTTTTCAAACTCGCGCGCTATAGTCCGGAGTTTCAATAGTCAAAATAAAATAAAAAAACCTTCCTATGTGTTTGTGCAGTAATGGCGGCTTCACACAGGTGAATTTCAAAGTATGCTCCCTGCTGAACAACTTTTTTGCTTAGAGGGTACTTTGCGTGTATGCCTGTGCACAATACTGTGCGAATTTGCCCAGGCATCGCTAGTTCACATGGGCGGAGGAATCACCCACACCCAGAGCTAAATGGCTATTAAGTCAAGGGAGCTGCTGGTAACATAGTATGTTTGGCTGAAGGGAGACAGTGTTCATCTAGTTCAGCCTATTGCACATACCCTCACATATATATTTGCGCACCTTCCATAGACTTCTATAGAGCTCTTTGGTGCACAAATGCGTACAAAATATAGCAGGCCCCATTTTATTTTGCACACGCAAAAAACAGAAATGAGAATGAGCCTATTGAAATCAATGGGTTTTATTCTCCATGTTTTGCACACAAGATTTTTCCGTGCACTAAAATACAGTTATTTGAAGAAGCCCTCACACTCAGGTATGTTAGGAGATGTGAAGGTATATAATGACCAGCATCCTCTACTTAGGTGGGGGGGCTGGTATTTATGTAAACAGACCGGTGGTGATTGGCTGGCAGGAGAAATCCACACCATCAGCCAGCCAAATCATCCACACCTGCAGCAGTGTGTTCCTGGAAACCAATAGAACTACAGGTCCCAGGAGCACAGTGTGATAACAAGCCATGCAATGGAGATTTCAAGAAATCATATCCGCACACTGTGGAAATAATCTGCCGTGTAAATTGTCCTGCGGTGCAGATTTTAAATCCACAATATGTCATCTCGTGCTGCAGATTTTCAGCATTGATTTTCACCCTTTGCAATGCAATGTGAAATCTGTGACACAATTCATGGTAATAACTGGACTACAAATTGTCTACAGATTCGCTGCAGATATTTTCTAAGTTGAGGACTACAGTTTTGTGCAGCTATGGTGTGGGCCATCATTTGCAACTGTTTTTCAACTCAGTTTTAATGGAAAACTTGGTCAATTTTTTATGTGCTTCTTGGAATAATAGCCAGCAGACCCATCACTATACAATGCTTGCCTTCCTTAACCCCTTAACGCTCCAGGATGTACATTTATGTCCTGCAGTGTTGGGGTATGTATGAAGAGAGATTGCAGGGTGACCTCTCTCCATACAGTGCGGGCGTCAGCTGTTTATTACAGCTGACACTCGTGGGCATTGGCTGCAATCAGCCACGGCTGATCCGCGCTATTAACCCTTTAAATGCTGCTGTAAACTCTGACAGCGGCATTTAAATCCCACGAACTATGTTCAGGGGTCTCGTGCGGCCCCCCTGTGTGAGATTACAGGGAGCCATATGGGCATCATGGCAGCCGGGGGCTTTCTGAAATACTAGGGCATTACAGCATACTGCAGGAGCGATCAAAGCATTGCTAGTTGTGGTCCCCTAGGGGTGTTAGAAAAAAGTAAAAATAAGATCAGTAACATTTTACTAATTATAAAAAAAAAAGTAATATAAGTTTAAATTGTCCCCCTTTTGCTATATCTATAATAAAATATCAACATCATAAAACAAAAATACATATATGGTATCTCCACGTCCGTAAAAGTTCAATCTGTCAAAGTAGTGCATGATTTCCCCCGCACGGTGAACGTCGTCCAAAAAAAAAAGATAAAGCATGCCAGAAATGCACTTTTTCGGTCACTTTGTCTCCCACAGAAAATGCAATAAAAAGCAATGTATTTTGCACGTATTCCGAAGTGGTACCTACGTAAACTACAGGACGTCAACAAAAAAATTTAAAAGTTATTGTGCGCAGAAGATGGTGGCAGAAAAGTATTTGAAAAATTTAAATGTCTTTGAAAAATAATAAAAGTCCTACAGCAAAAAAAACTATACAAGTTTAGTATCATAGCTTTATTCTATGGGTCCGTACAATTACTATCATGTAATTTTTGCTGTATTTTGTGCGACATAGAAGCAAGACGCACTGAAAGATGGCAGAATGTTTTTTTTTAATTTTTTTTTATTTTACTTCACTTAGAATTTTTTTAAAGTTTTTCAGTACAGTATATGGTACATTAAATAGTACCATTAAAAAATACAACTCGCTCCACTAAATATAAGCCCTCATACAGCTACATTGATGGATATATAAAGGAGTTATGATTTTTTAAAAGGGGAGAGGAAAAAACTAAAATGGGGGAAAAAAGGGCCGTGTGATTAAGGAATTAAATAGGACACAATTTAGGAATTATAATGTTTAAAGTAAATCTGTCACCTACTTTTAGCTGTATAAGCTAAGCTTATTGGCTGAAAGTAGGTGATCTGTGGAGTCCGGAGAAGTAAAGGACCATTTACACGGGACAAGTGTTGGGCAAATGATGCCCGACACTCATCCCTGCACATACTAGCTCCAATGCACCTTCACAGGAGCTAGCATCACTGCCTCACAGGAGTGAGGCTGCAGGAGATTTTTCTCTTCGCGTTCCCCCGTCCCTCTCCATTGAGTTAACATAGTGGCTGTCCAGTACTGAACGGCTGCTATTTAGGCTGCATTCAGACTAACGTATATCGGCTCGGTTTTCACACCGAGCCGATATACGTTGTCCTCGTGTGCAGGGGGGGAGGATGGAAGAGCCAGGAGCAGGAACTGAGCTCCCGCCCCCTCTCTGCCTCCTCTCCGCCCCTCTGCACTATTTGCAATGAAAGGAGGCGGGACGGGGGCGGTGCTAATTCGCGGGAACTTAGCCCTACCGCCGGTCCGCCTCTCCCCATTGCAAATAGTGCAATGTATATAGTGATCAGCTTATCGTTCAGCATGTTATGCAGCACAAACGATGGATGATAAGCTGATCACTGATTGCTCAGTGTAAATAGCAGCCGTTCACTACTGAACGGCTGCTATGTTATGTCAATGGAAAGGGGGGGAGAGCGCGAGAAGAGAAATCTGTTGCAGCCTCGCCCCTATGACCCAGCGATACTAGCTCCCATGTATGTAGATAGATAGCAGATGGATAGATAGATAGCCGATGGATGGATGGATGGATAGATAGATAGCAGATGGATAAATAGATAGATAGATAGCCGATGGATAGATAGATAGAAGATGCATAGATAGACAGATATACAGAGATACACACACTTACCCCAGGTTCTGGACCACTTATCCATGTGACAACAACAGAGGCAGACACTGCAGCATCAGTTCAGCAGGAGGGAAGGGCAGCCCATGAGCACATGATCAGTCCCTGCCAGCCCATGTGACTGCCTTTCTCCTTCTCCCCCTACTTTTTTCCTGCTTCCTCGGAGGTCGGCCGCTCTGACTGCCCCGTGTTCTGTCCCGTGCGGCAGACAGAGTGGTTAACCATTTATGCACTGAAAGTACATATATGGATGGCGGAGGGCGGCCTCGGGGCCCCCTGAGCGCAAGGGCCGGGTCGCCACGGTGACCCCAGTGACCCCTGACACTACGCCTTTGGCTTAACTAGAGAAACAAGTATCAGGAAACTGCTGCCAAGGCAAATAGGATCATGGGGTCCATCAAAAGAAGTCTAGGGACACATGACAAGAACATTGTTTTTCCTCTTTACAAGTCATTGGTTAGACCACACATGGAATATTGTATAGAGTTTTAGGTACTGGTACTCAAGAAGGACATATCAGAACTTAAGCAGGTACAAAGACAGGAAACTAAAGTAATAAACGGAATGGGTGGACTACAATGGCCAGAGAGGTTATCAAAGTTGGGATAATTTAGTTTAGAAAAAAGATGGCTGAGGGGCGACCTAATAACTATGTATAAATATATTAGGGGACAATACAGAGATCTCTCTCATCATCTGTTTATACCCCGGACTGTGACTGTAGCAAGAGGGGATCCTCTATGTCTAGAAGAAAGAAGGTTTCTGCACCTACAGAGAAGGGGGTTCTATACTGTATGAGCAGTGAGACTTTGAAACTCTTTGCCTGAGGACGTGGTGATGGCAAATTCGATAAGAGAGGCCTGGATGTCTTTGAGTGATACAGTATTATATATATATCATTAATAACGTCAAAAGGGTTGTTGATCCAGGGATTATTCTGATTGTCAGATTGGAGTCAGAAAGGAGTTTTTTCCCATTTAAATGGGAAAAAATTGGTTTGTACTTCATTGGGTATTTTTGCCTTGCTCTGGATCAACATTGCGGGGTAATAGGCTTAAGTAGATGGACATATGTTTTTTTTCAGCCTTAGGGTGCATTCACACGAACGTATATCGGCTCGGTTTTCACGCCGAGCCGATATACGTTGTCCTCGGGTGCAGAGGGGGGAGGATGGAAGAGCCAGGGCCACGAACTGAGGCTCCTGCCCCCTCTCTGCCTCCTCTCCGCCCCTCTGCACTATTTGCAATGAGAGGAGGTGGGACAGGGGCGGGGCTAAAGTCCGTGAATTGGCCCCGCCCCGTCCCGCCTCTCCCCATTGCAAATAGTGCAGAGGGGCGGAGAGGAGGCAGAGAGGGGGCAGGAGCCTCAGTTCGTGGCCCTGGCTCTTCCATCCTCCCCCCTCTGCACCCGAGGACAACGTATATCGGCTCGGCGTGAAAACCGAGCCGATATACGTTCGTGTGAATGCACCCTTACATAGAGCCTTGTGTGGTGCATAGTGTTAAGGCAGCAGAATACAGTCCTAAGCTCTCGTTTAAGACCTGAAGGTTGCAGGTTCAATCCCTGAAGGGTTCAGGTAGGCAGCTCAAGGTTGACTCAGCCTTCCAAACTTCTGAGGTCGGTAAAATGAGTACCCAGGTTGGGTACCAAAATTAACCAAAAGCACTGCAAAGTCAGTTGGCGCTATACAAAACACAAGGTTTATTTTATTTTATTTACATACAATATTGCTATGTTACTATATATAGCTGCCCATTTCAGCAGGCACTGAAGCAGCGGCGACATAGTTGGCGGCTCTAGACCAGCGACATAGTGGAACTGTGAGTAATGGCTATTTTGTAATTTCATGACATTCCTTACCCTGGGTCAAGTATTTTTAAAAGTTATCTTGGACTTCCACAACCACTGATAGCCCCGGAGAGTGTTGAAATATATTCTAGGAGACAGGCAGTAGGTAAAGCCTTTATGGACACCTCTGTGAATATTATATCAATTGGTTAGAGCAAAATTAGTATTGCATTAAATTATCAGATGTGGGAAATGCTGATAGTATGAAATGATGCCTATTGCAGTTTTATTTCATATGTAAAGTATAAAACAGTAGAAACTTGAAGTTGCTTCATTTAGTTTTTCTATCACATCTAGAACAGCTGATCTAGTAGATCAGAAAGTGAAGGTTTTTGCACAGTAATCAACGTCTTTTTGTTTCTGTGCCTCATGCCCACACCAGTAGGTAGCTGAGTCTTCCACTTCTAGGTTGGTGATATACATGGTACTTAACTTCTTGTCCTTATTCAATGTAAATACATATCTGTTTTCAGTAACATTCTCATTATCTTTTATCACAATTCCTAATCGAACCAAACCCTTTCCCAATATTTGCTTGAACCATTGCAGACTCCTGAGTGCAGCGTTAGTGTATTCACAGCTCATAGCAGCTGTATGTCCTTGGTATGCAGTGAGTATGGGAGGTGTTTGTTTTACTTCTTCTTTACATGTCCCATCTGTAAGAACATGGAAAACAATGTCATCATCATACAGAATACATTAGAGATATACAAGAATATAGTGAAGGTAACTTACATCGGAGACATATAATAATGATGAGAATCTGATGACTTAGTAGCATAGTTCTCCCTTCTTATAGTAATGTCTGATGGAGCGCAGTCACAGCACCGTCTCTACAGAACAGAGCAGAACATGTAGTGAGTATTGTATCAGCTGAATCAACCTAAAAACCACAGAAGACGAACCAAAACATTTTCATGTTTCCTGCACTTCCTGTAAGATTTTTCCTTTCAGCTTTCTTCTATCTGCAGACATGCTTCATACACTTTATATAGCAACCTGATATAAGCTGGCATTAGATGATCATTTAAAGTGATTTGTTCGCATACTGTATGTCGCAGGTTAAAGTTAAGATACTTACGAGGCACAGATCAACTCAATGATTTAAGGATATTTTACACAGGAAATGGGCAAAAACACTTGTTTGTTGGCTAATCACATCTTATATGTGTATATAAAAACTATTTTTTTGAAGACAGCGCAGCTCCTCTTGTAAACAGGGAATGTGCAGCCAACAATAATGGAAATGAACAGGGGCACAATAGAGATGAGTGAGCGCGCTCGGATAAAGCAGTTACTCAAGCAAGCATCGCTCGTCTCGAGTAACTGCTTACTGGTCTGAGCAGGCTCGGGGGGCGGCAGGGGGAGGGGGTGAGCGGCGGGCGGCAGGGGGTAGCGCGCGCAGGGGGGGGGGAGAGTCAGAGTGACCTCTCTCTCTACCGCCCGCCGCTCACCCCCGCCGCCCCCCCCAAGTCTGCTCAGACCAGTAAGCAGATGCTCGCTCGAGAAACTGCTTTATCCGAGCGTGCTCGCTTATCTCTAGTGCGTAAACCATTATCAGTCATAAACAATCATCCATGATACTGTTTGTCCTTCAACAATTACCCAGTATAAAAGACCCCCAAAAACAAGCTTGGACACGCTATATCCTCGACTAATGCATCTTAAAGGGAATGTCTTAACAGAAAATGACCTGCTGTATACATTACGTTTTTATGATAAACATTTGTTCAACAATTTTTAGTGATTTTTCCTTATATTTTTTATATCAGGATCAATACATTAAAAAAATCCTAAAATCCTGCAATTCTCACACTGAACCCCAAGGGCTTACTCACACAAGCATATATCGGCCGGAGTTTTCATGGCCATTCAATATACGCTACCATGTTATGCACTGGCTCGGCATATATGCCGTCGGGTGGGGGTGGCAGCTTAGCACAGCTAAGCTGTCTTCCCCTCGCCGGCTCACCTTCTCTCTCCTCCCCTCCCCTCTGGCTATTAGCAATGGGAGGGGAGGGGATGGGATGGGGCAAAGCTTGGCTCTGCCCCCTTTCCACCCCCTCCCATTGCAAACAGCCGGAGGGGAGGAGAGAGGAGAAGAAAAGGGGGAGGGAGTTTAGCAGTCCTGCTGCTAAACTCCCTCCCACCTCCCTTCTCCAGCCGCTGTCATTGGCTCCCATAGGAGTCTTTGGCAGCGGCTGTAGTCAGGCCAGGAAGATCTTACCTGCCTGGCATTAAAGCGCCCAGCCAGACGCTTTTATGCCATGGGAATGCACCTGTGTGATCTGATCCATTGAAATCCAATGCATCAGGTAGTAGCATATATCGGACAGCCGTGAAAATGCTGGCTGATATACGCTCATGTTAATAAGCCCTTAGCCTAATAATAGTCTGTCACTTCCTATTTTGTAGATAAAACTTTTCAACAGTCATCTCATTATAATAACAGGCAGGATTACAATGGAACATAAGATCTACACATAGATAACACAGGGTTACATTATGTACAGTAGGTGATGATCACATCTCACCTCCTACCTTTACCTGCACAGTGATCTCTGCACAGGTCAAAGAAAATGTCTGAAGCAGTCTCCCACTGAAGTTAATGGGTCCCCTCATGCCAATTATGTGAATGGCCCATGTAAAGTCGAACTCTGCAGCAAAGACTATATGGCAGCCCTCATAGTCATGTACAGAAAATAAAAAATGTAACACTCAGAAAATAAAACTATATTAGAAAATGGTAAATGTTTCCCTATCTGATTACACATATGAAAAAATAGAGGTGATACATTCCCTTCAAGGGCTACTAGCTGCCCGTATGAAAGCACCCTAAATCTCTGCGGAAGAGCTCAGTAGGCTAACATAAAAAATTTAAAATACTTTAAAAAAACCTCTAAAGACCATAAAAATACACAATGCCATTCTTTCAAAAAACCGCATGTGTTTTTTAACAATACATATGGCTTTCAAAAAACAATATACATCTTTTGATGAGGATTTTAAGTGCAGAAATGCAATTGAAAATCACAACATAAAATGCCACGTTTGAACGCAGCACAGTTATCTTTAGGGACCTTTCACACAAGACAGAATGTTCCGCAACAGAGTTGTGGAATAAACCGTCCCTAAGGGCTCTTTCACACTTGCCTTTTTTGTGCGTTTTTTTCACGCGATATCGCTGCATTTTTTTTTACGTGAATGTCAATGGGACTTTCTAATGTTAAAAACGCATCGCACAAAAATCGCAAAACACAAACTTGCAATTTTTGTGCCATGTGTTTTCAACATTAGAAAGTCCCATTGACATTCACGTAAAAAAAAAATGCAGCCGTATCGTGTGAAAAAAACGTGCAAGACAAACGCCTGTGTGAAAGAGCCCTAAATTGTGCACCAAAATCCGCACTGCTAACTACAGATTTTGATGCAAAATTGCAATCAGATTTCTGCTATTTTAATTCTACACCAAAATCCACAGGCTTAGGGCTCATGCCCACGGACGGAGCAGGATACGCCCGCGGATGTACGCCATGGGAGTATCACGGTGGTAAACAAAACATGCCCACTGGTGATTGTGGAAAAACACACTTTTTTCCGCATTCTCCATTAATGCTATTACCTCCCGCGGCGTAAATCCACAGAAAATAGAAAATGCTGCGATTTATTTCCCGCTGCTGAAAATAAGCTGTAAAATTCTGTGTGTCGACATGGGCTGGCAGAAAAGCTATTAGGTCCAATAAAATCTAATAGCTGCGTAATTCCGCCTCAGATTTACGCTGCGGAAACCGCGGTACAAATCTGTTCGTGGGCATTCTCCCTAACAGTGCAGATTTGGGGGCTGAATATTCAGCAGGAGGGCGTATTCTGAAACACTGCTGCAGAATATTCCGTCCTGTGTGAAAAGTTCCTCCTAGCCACATGTTGTCAGTCAAGGACCCCGTCTCCTGCCAAACACAAGTCTGCAGCTCCACCTGCTGGTACTAGAAAGCTGTTTTATTGATTTAAGATTATGTAAAGAGAAACTATCAGAGAGCAAAACATCTCATGACGAAGTGTTCACTTACATGTTATGTGGAAAGGTACGTATATATATGTGTGCACAAGTGGGTTGATGTCACTTAGAATGGATTCACACTACCGTGTTTTTGCGCATACATAGGTGCGCACCTATGTACAAGCAAAAACACGTGTGTATGCAGCTGCGTTCATTGTTTTCAATGGAGCCACGGGTGCTGCCGACGGCTCCATTGAAAACAATGCTCTGCCGGCACCCTGAATTGTTTTTCATGGAAGAGCTTTACATATAAGCCCTTCCCTGAAAAACAATCATGTTAGTGTAAAAAAAAATAAAAATACTTACCTCTTCGCCGCTGCCGTGACCCCCGTGGGGATGAAGAACACATCTGCCGCATGCCGCAGATGTTTCCTTAACCCCCGCTAGTTAAAAGAATTCCCTGCTGCTACATCTGCCACATCTGTGGCAGATGCAGCAGAGGAATTCTTCAATTCTCTACCGCAGCTGTCACACATGACAGCTGGGGTAGAGAATCCTGCTGCCGGCATCCTTGTCATTGGATTTCAGGGAAGGGCTTTAAACATATGAAGCCCTTCCCTGAAATCCTTTGATGGCTGCCGGGGCTCAGCGACGACTTCTGCCACTGTCGCTGGCTCTGTAGCGCTTCTGAGCTATCAGCAGCACTTCAGCCAATCACAATCAGAGCTACCAGCAGGCAGGGATTTTAAATCTCTGGCAGCTGATAGCTCAGAACTACAGAGTCGGGGACAGCGGTAGAAGTTGCGGCTGAGCCCCGGCAGCTGAAGGCAGGTATGTATTTTTTTTTTTTTACACTACTTTTATTGGATTTTCAGGGAAGGGCTTATGTTTAAAGCCCTTCCTTGAAATCCAATGACAGGGATGCCGGCAGCAGGATTCTCTACCGCAGCTGTCATGCCGCATTGGAGCGGCTACCAAAGCGGAAGTTTGGGGTTTAAGCTCGGGGTTAGTAAGAAAAATTGATAGATAGGAGCCCCGGCGTTATAGATCTTATGTTTACCCTTTAATACTGGAAGGAATTTAATAGGTGGGTAGTGTATTTATTTTGTTCACTCTACTCTTTAAGGTTTTCTATGGATATTTAAGTTATTCTGTTGTGTTAAATTATTTTTAAAAAGTTGAACTATATGGCAACATCACCGAATAACCTATTGTGGCTCAGTGGTTAGTACTGTTGCTTTACAGCTGTAGGTGTAATTCTGACTAAGGCCAACATCTGCATAGAGTTTGCATGCGTTCCCTATGTTTGCATAGGTTTCCTCTGGGTACTCAGTTTTCTTCCCACACTCCAAAAACATACTAATAGGTGAATATAGATTGTAAGCCCCCATGGGGACAGGGCCCAATATAAGTGATGACAGTCTGTGTAAGGTGTTGTGGAAAATGTATGTGCTATATAAATTAGTATAATATCTAAATTGTTTGACAAAATAATTTATTGGAAAAAATTAATTTAGAGCAATTGGTGTACAAATTATAGTGCCCCAAAGGAAAACATTGTATTGGGGCTCCTCCATAAACAAATATACATATTAGAGGCAGAATATCTATAATGCAGCAGGTTTAGATACAGCAGCTCAGCTCTAGGATACCTCTAAATAAAGCAGTCACCATATAATAGTCAGATACCAATCCCCCCTCTGTCCGTCCCCAACTCCCACCGCACTCAAATCTCCCCTTTCTGATCCTCTGCAGATGGTATGTCACGAGTGGCTCTACTGCCTCTTCCCAGTGGATGCAAAGCTGCGGCCTGCCAAACCTTGCTCAAGGCCCGGTATTAACCCCCTCCCGCTCCAGGGCGTAAGTTTACGTCCTGGCAGCAGGGTACTTCCCGCAACAGGGCGTAAACTTACGTCCTGGGGTTAGCGCAGGATCACATATGATCCCGCGCTATCCCGCAGCGAGGGCCGGCTGTCAGTCACAGCCGGCGTCCCGCTGCAACAGCGGGGGGGCATCGGAGATGCGCCCCCCCCCCCGCTGTTAACCCCTTCCCTGCCACGATCTAAGTAGATCGAGGCAGGGAAAGAGTTCACAAAGGGAGCGGACTCCCTCTGTGTCTCCGGCCGTCTCTCGCGATCATCGCGAGAGCCCTCCTGTCACCATGGTAACAGAACGCCAGACACTGGCGTCCTGTGTTGCCAGTGCCTGAGATCGCTGTATAAGCGATAAGGCATGGCAGAGCAGTAGCTCTGCCATGCCTTATGACAGCGATCATCAGGGCAGTGGTCAAAGTCCCCCAGGGGGACACAAATGTTGGAAAAAAAACAAAGATTAAAAAAATGAATTAAGAAAAAGAGTAAAAAAAACATTTTCTTAATGCTTTTTCTCAGATTAGCATAAAAAAAGGAAAAAAATAAAATAAACCTCCACATATTTGGTATTGTCGCGTCTGTAACGACGCCTACAATAACTTGCACATGCTTTTGACTGTGCACGGAAAAAAAAAATGCAAAAAAAACCGCTAAAAAACTGAGGCAAAATGCTAATTTTTAGCATTTTGCCTCACTAAAAACGCAATAAAAGTGATCAAAAAAGCCGTACGTACCTCAAAATGGTACCAGTAAAAACTACAGTTCGTCTCGCAAGGAAATAAGCCTCACAGAGCTCCGTACATCAAAAAATAAAAAAGTTACAGGACTTTGAATGCAGCGATTTAGAAAAGAAAAAAGATTCCCAAAAAAGAGGGGTTTTATTGCAGAAAAGTGGGAAAACCTAAAAAAAATGTAGGAATTTTGGTATCGTTGTAACCGTACCGGTCAGCAGAAAAATTGAATGTCTCATTTATGCTGCATAATTAACGCTGTAAAAAAATAAAATAAAAAAATCTATGGCAGAATTGATGCGTTTTCTCTCCCTGCTATCATAAAAAAAAAAGTTTTAGAATATAGTTAATGTACCCAAAAATTATGCCGATAAAAACTACAGTTCACCATGCAAAAAACAAGCCCTCATACGGCCGCGTCGACGGAAAAATAAAAAAGTTATGGCTTTTGATAAACGGAGAAGAAAATCCGCCAGAAATTGTTACGTCCTTAAACCCAAAACAGGCCATGTCATGAAGGGGTTAACAACTGTGTCAATCAGTCCATTGCTTATC